>NC_073699.1:69467600-69497600 GCF_023634085.1 Falco cherrug
TGTATTCTCCTAAAAAATATTTGTTGTATCCTTAAGGGACCCACAATGTTTGTTAATGGGAACATTAGAGGTTTTCTTTATCGTAAGGCTATAAAAATATTTGTAACTAAAGGACCAGTGCTAAGAAGAATCAGAGAATTGTAGACAATGTAAGTGTATGTGCAAAATTGTTCCATACTTGGACTTTGTATGGAAATGTTATTCTTTCAGGTATTCCAAATATACTGTAAGTATGGAAATATGCTTGAAAGAATAAATATGGGCAGTTGTCTTGTTCAGCCATTTAAATAACTGGTGTTTAATTTTAAGGAATTTTTTATCATAGCAGCAGTTGGGCTTAAAAGTGACAACAGATTAATTTTGAAGAATTCTGAAAAAAACCAGCTTGCTAGTATATGACGATGCTAATTTCTTATTCGAACATTCAGACATGTGCTTGTCAGCTGATCCTTATCCATGTAGACAAGATATTTGAACTGAAGATGGCAGATTTTTGTGATGCAAAATTCACCTCTCATATAACCGCCACCAATACTTTGGATTTTGTGTGCTATTTTCGATAATGTGTGGAATGTGCAAGGTATGCATTCTGACTGCACCCTCCCTTTATATATGCGTTTTCATGTTGTTGATTGACTATATTAATTTTGTGTTGTAAATTAACACTAGTCAATAATGGAAACAAGGCTTCTAATTATCACTCTTCAGATCTGCGTGTGGTGTATTAGTGCAATTTTGAGTTTAGTCATTGGTTTAGGGCTCCATCAGTAGAGCACCTGCTTGGAAATCCTTCTAGCTTAGTGTACTTGTTAACCAACAGCTTACGCTTAGCTCCGTTTAACTGATTATAGATTCAGTATTTCGACAAATGCAAGATTAAAAAAAAAAAAAAAAAAAAAAAAGAATGATCAGGCCATAACTTAGATAAACCCCCTTTCTAATTCTTGGAGGAGGCCTGTTACCCAAACTGCATATTTAACCTTTATTTTGTTTTCATGTTTATTTCTCCCAGTGTTTCATTTCTTGGTTTGCTCTTGTTTGTTCACCACACTGCTGCAGCACTAAGCAGTTTATTTTAGTTGATGGACATTTTTTTTCTTCCATGGCTATTGTATCTCTGTGAAATTCAAAGCTAATGTGAAAAAGAAGCTTCCTTTCCATTCTGAAAAACCTAGAATTGACTTAATTAGTTTAGATTTCCAGCATTTCTATTTCTCGGTGAATTAGGGTGGAATACAGGATTTCTTTATTATTGTGATTGCAGTGCATGCTGCAGGAAAATAGCCAAGTAGGATCCCTCTAAGCTAATAGTCACAGTGCTGCTTATCGTTGTCTGCATTTTCCTCTCTGCAGCAGGGCCAGTTTTAACCACCTAAAGAACTGGGAACTGTGTGAATGTCTAGATTTGCAGTAGTAATATTTTTGCTTTTCTATATAAGCCACAGTTGTAATTAATTTTATTTTAAAGCAATTTTTTCTTATTTGAAAATACTGGTTTCATATTCAGCTTTTGCCCCCCCCCCCCCCCTTGTTATTTAAATGTAGAAAGTGAAAGGTAAATGTAGTGAATGAAAAGAACGGATGCTTTCCAGACCGGGCCCGATCCAAAGCCCAAAAGAAGTATATGGAATAGCGTGCCATTGACTTTCATGGAACAGCACTTGGGCCATGATGTCTCATACAATGTAGTCACATGGCAGGATTTTTTAATTATTATTTTAAAATAGAAAAAATATTTATTAGTTGTAAGTAACCACTGTGTGCTGAAATCAAAAGATGAAAATTCAGTGCAAAAGTGTGAACGTGAATTTCCCCCATCCAGTTTTGAAGTGTTAGTGTTTGTGGAATGTGGGTTGTTTTTTTGTTAGTTCCTGTTTGTTTGGGTTTTTTTTTTTTGTTTTGTTTTTTTTTTAAGTAAGAATGACTTTAAATGATTTATAGCTAGATATTGTGAAGATAGTACAACAGACTGAATAAAAGAAGGAGCTCTTTGCGAAATGGTTAATAGGCCTTATTGGCAAATCATCACCACTGCAAGTGTCATAGTTACAGCTCAGCTTTAAAGTATATGAATTTAAAACCTAACTATTGTGACTAATATTTATTTCAAAGTACAGAATGTGTCACAGCAGTAGGGCATCCTATTATTAATGAAGTAAACTCTGGCTGTAATAATTTTTGGTATGAGGTTGTTGTGCTTATGTTCCTGGCTATATAAAAGTAACAGTGAAACATGCCTTTTTTCAGTTGTATCTTGCTGTAACATGTGAAATGACTCGTTCTCAGGAAGAGCCATATGGACAAGTTGTTCCATATTAAACTACTACAGTATAACTTTGAGTTGGCCTCATATGCTATAAAGTGTCTGGTTAAAACACCAATTTTAAAGACTTTTTTCAATTCTGTTCTACTTTTAAAATCAAATCAAGTTGGGGCATGGCTCTTCCAAGTAATGTATTCAGGTTGGAATTTCTTAATTTGAAAAAGTTCATGAATTCTTACCTGCTGTTTCATCACTGCAGTGCTGAGGCTTTGCAAGGACCACATCTAGGTCTTCCTCTATTTTAAATATGCTTTGCACTGCATACAATTGCATACTACGTTACATGGTTCTGCCATGAAGGTTTTTTTTTTCTCCGATGGTGCCAGCTTATACTCCAGATCTTAATTTCACCAAAGGAATTTGCATAGGTCCCACTGACTTCAAATTTAAGAGTAAAAGCTGCAGAGGAGTCCTGTTAAGGCAGACAGGTTTGTACAAAAGATACATAGCCAACATGTTTTTTTCACGTTTCTTTTCTTTTTTTACTCTCAGAGAGGCACCTGCCACTGCAAAGGGACACTGCAGTAGCTTCCAAATCAGGGGCATTCACTTTCTGTGCTTATGAAAGATTGGTTTTTTTCCTACCCTCTAATTCACTACTTAAAAGCCTTTTTGAAATAAAAAATAAACACAAGAATGGTATTTCAGAGTAATCTTTTTTTGCCTTAACATCTGGTAGGTGAAAGGAAAAATGCCTGTGCATTTTCAAAACAAAATGAAAAAGCTATCTTTGCTGTTAAGTTTTGAATTTTAAACGACCTTCATTCAGGGAGAGGGATTTCCCTAGCTTCAGTTTATCTTCAGCAGAATATCGGTAGCTCATGTGTAAGCTTGTGTTTTGTCCTTTTTGTTTTGGTAGCATTTTCCAGTTGAAAAGAAGAGTGAACTCCCAGTCCTCTGCCTTTTCCAAACCTCTAGTTTGTAGTTGTACTTATCATCAATATTGTAGGCCCTGACACTCTGCAGCACTGTCACTGTATATACTGTGAAGGCAGTAAAAATGAGCACTAATCAATCTTTCAGGGAGAAGCAATGAGCATTAGAAGGCCACTATCCTGTGACTAAACACACCCCTTTTATGGAGTGTTGGTGCTAATAAAGGACAGCTTATTACTGAGGCAGAGACCAAAGCTTGGGTGAGGTCAACCATGACTGGCAGTCATCAGTCATTCTTAATGATACTTTTTCCCGTGCTTTCTAAGGGATTCTGAGCAGAGTGCAAATCATTCGGGGTCATCCATAGTTCATGTACCCACAGATGGCAAAGGTTTTGAAAGACTTTAGTTTAAACTTGTTGGTTTTGTTTTTTTTTTTTTTTAAATGTTACTCAAGTAGGCAAAAAACCTCAAACAAAACAGATTTTTGCTCATTTGGAATGTTGTATTTTCTTTCACTCTAATAGATGTTTTACACACTAGAGTACTTGTGCATTATAAAGAACTACATAAATTTATTTTTATGACGTCTGTCTTCTTTAATTATTACCTTTGATGTCTATTGGTGACTAAAGAGAGCTTAACAGGATTTCTTTCCCTTCTTAAATTTCGCAAAGTGAAACTCAGCCAGTCCCTGACAGATGTCTGTTCCTCACCTTCAGGATTATTTTATAAATCCCTTTCTGATGAGCGGAAGTGTCAAATCAAGGACAGGTCATAAAGTAAAAGTATAAACCTTTTAAAGGGAGACCTTGGTAATATATAAACATTTTGCACACTATCTGAAATTTTATGGACTTAAAAAAATGATATTTTAGCAATAGGAAGGCAAAAGTTGAATACACCAAGCAGTGTGCACGTGTTTTAAAACACACACTGTTCCCTTGCTCCTTATCTTTCTTTCCATAGTCAAATTTTACATGTATTGAGAAAATAGCTGTGCTATCTGTGGGGGCTGTCACTAAAGTTTGGTTTTCAAAGGTTCTCACTATTCATTTACTTTGAAACTGGTGCCTTTTTCGTTCCTTGTTTTTACATTCCTCAATTAAGCACTCTTTGCACCACCTTGAAGTTGGTGAGTGGGTATATTGCTGCTGTGATCTAGACAACTGCTGTCATTTTCAGCTGGTTGAGATTATCTGAGATTTTAGTTGAGCAAAACTGTTAGTTTACTTCTAAAAACTGAGGTCAACTGGATGATTTTGTGTATCTACTGACAGGTCCACACCACCATGTAAAGAAATACCTTACAGTAATACATTACTTTATAATGTAAAATCCTGATGACAGGTTGGAGGGCAAGGGAATGTATGTGGTTAAATGTACCTACATACATGCATATGAATGTATATGGGCTTTAAAGGTTGGTTATAACCAGTGGTATAATTTTTACAGTTACAGATTATTTTCTTTTTATTTTCATCTTTGTACTGTTAAAAAAGCCAAGCATATACAGTGTGCATAAACCGAAGAATACAGTTTCACTTGATTAACACTAAAAGCTCTAAAAGCTCATGTGTTTCCTGGTCTGTCTGTACAGCACTGAGCACAATAGGACCCTGTCCCATTTAGAAATATTTTAAAGTTTCCATATTTTGTAATATAAAGTAGTAACATGCTGAGGGGAAGGGGAAAAAGGTAAATAATTTTTTTTAAAGGTCAGAGGTTTTTTCTGCTATGTTTTTGTGGCTAGTAAAATTGTCTGATAGAGTCCGTCATGGCTGACGAAGTGAATGCTTACTTTCCTTGTTAAAATTTGCATCTTCTTTGTGTCCTGGTTAAAAACTCAAGTTAGTTGTGTGGTACCACAATTACACATCATGTCTGAGGCTTTGGGGGAGTTAAACAAGTAATTGAAGAACAAGTCTGATTGGTACATCACTAGAAATGATGGAAAGCATATGGAAATTACTGATTGAGAAATAAACATTTATACAGCGTTCCAGCTGATAGCAGTGGTCATTAAGGCTTGGATCAGGAAAGAGCAATAGCGCTTTTGTGAGCCCCCATCCCAGTGATACTCTCTATTAATTGCTGGTGAAAAAACAACCAGTGCTAGAAGGCAGCTTACCTGGCACAAAGACCCTGAACCAGCAGCTAGCTTCCTGCAGTCACAGGGGTGTGCCCATGTACTGCCCGTTGCTAGATCTGGACCAGAGGCTAGGATTCATCCAAGAAATACTTCTGGTTAAGGCTCTGTGTATCAGACAAAACCTTTTATTTTCAGTTACACAGAGTTCTGGATGGTGAGAAGGAGGCATGAGAGCATCCACCTGAGGAGGAAGATGGTGAAATTTGCATCCTGTCACTGCTGGGTTGAGGGCCTCCAGGAAGTCTAGGCTAGCCTTTTTGGTTAGCTTCACATGTAGGAGTGGTATTTTAGTGCTCCATGGTGCTATTTCTCTCTCTGGTCAGGGGATGAAAGTCACCTTTGGGTTCAGTGTCTATCATGTTGCTTTGCAGATAGAGGATAAACAAAAAGCAAAGCTAATCTGTGATTGCATCTCATCAAGGTGATGCATAAGTTCAGCCTTTCACACAGGCATAATGCTGGTTTTTAGATACTGCATATCCTCCATATCCCCCCTACCCCCACCCCACCCCCATTTTGAGATGTTTAGTTTTTTTCTTTGTATCTGAAATCCTTTATTTTGTCTTTACAGTCTGGTTGAATAGGAATCGTTTAGTTTATGCAGCTTTGTGCTTTTTCTCTACAGCTTGTATCTGCATGAATGTGTTGCAGCCTGATGCGAGTTCATTCGATTAAATAAAATGCTTAAATTGTAATCCGTGCAAAATGATCATATTTGAAACACTTGATGTCTCGGTGAGAATCCATTTAATAGTGATCAGATTTAAATGATTTAACACAGTGGTGGTGGTGGGAGGTGGGGGAGGGAAATACAGTTTCGAGACGTTCCTGTATATAAAAAAAAGATTAAACCAAATTCAGATATGTCTTTCTCCCCCTTCTCTCTCTCTCTCTCTCTCTCTCTCTCTCTGAGCAGTCAAAAGATATACTGTATCCCCAGTGAAAGGGTGCTTTCAATCCAGTTATCCACTTTACCCAGTCTCAGTTTCCAGAACCTTCCACACCCCCCCTGGTTAAACCACTAAGCCTTTGATTCCTTCCTGATTACACTATGCAAGACATCTATCAAACACTGTCTTATCTGTTTGTAAGGCAGCTCAGGCCTCAGATTTAAGTCATGGGTTTTGGCTACAAGTTGGAGTGTGATTAATAATTGACTAATGTAGCTTTTATTTATCACAGGCTAGCACATTTCACCATTACCGAGTTAATTTATGTTAAGTGTAAGCTGTCGTTCAATCTGTTTTTCAACTTTTTTTTTTTTTTTTTTTAAATCCTAAGTCTATCTTTCACTTTTTGAGAAACAAAATCCTTACACAGGGCACAGTCTTACTTCGTGCCAAAAAGTTGATTTCCTTTTCAGTGGAGCCATACATCACCAGCCCTCCCAGCTGCAGTGTCAGCCCCTGACAGAATGACATGTGTCATTTATCAAAGGGGCCAGGCCGGGCCTTGGGAAACGCACACGACAAAGCCTGAGAGAGTTCATTTCGCAGTCCCCTCCTACCCTCTGCGAGCCTCTTGCCAGGAAAGCCTGTGATGTTTCTGTCTTCGCAGCATTACTGTAAGTCCTTCAACCTTCACAGAATTAACCCTCGCTGCTGCCACTGCTGCTGCCAGCCCTCCCTGGTGCTGCCGGAGGTCCCCCTGGGGAGCTGTGATGCCCAGGTGCCATGCCAGCCGGCCGACATGCAAAAATAACGTGCACTGGGTTGCTCCCTCATCCATTTCCCCACTCCTCCTGGAAAAGACTTCCTCTTTTTTTTTAATTTTTTTTTTTTTTTTAAATCCCATATATTCTACACTCTAAGAATTAAAGTCCTACGTTTTTCTACAGCAGGACAAGGTCAAAGACATAAAGAATAAGGTAATAAAACATTTCAGTCATGAAAAAAGGGTCGCCACTGTCCTATGCACAGGTAGAGATTTGTGCTTCTTCATATAAGGCAGTGAATGAGACAGAGAGGGAGTCTTCTTCCTGCTTAAATTCTCCATCGGGTTATTCTGAAACCATGTGCTGAAATAAATACAGTGGGTAGTTTCTCTGTATGCTACTTCACAGCGCCCGAGCCGCACAGCACCTGCACAGAGGAGCTGACCTGGTAGGACGCACTGCACTCCTCCTGAAACTCATCTGTCAGCTAGAGGGGGCAAGGTGAGAAGAAAGAAAAGTTGATAGCATTTAACAAGGAAAAAAATAACCCCAAAACCTCAAGGTGTCGCTTGCACTGAATAGTTTAATTTCTGTAATATAGTTGCCTCAGTCCTGCAGCCCAGGGGATGACAAAGGAGTTAAAGCAGAAAATAATCTTCTGTCAAATGAAGAAGAGTGTATTTTCAAAATATAACAATGTTTTTGCAAAACCAAAACTTTTGTTTGCGTGTGTCTGTGGTGAGTGTGTTTTAAGTGGCTGAATTTTACATCTTGATCATGTACAAAGAATGTGAGAAAGTTATTGTCTCCTCCCCTTCCCCCACCAAATCACTCTTTGTACTTTGCATAGTTCCTACCACACTGAAGTTATTTACAGCATCAGATATCATTTAAAGAGATAGCTAAGGAGACGGTAGCCTCAGCTAGGAACTTTCCAGAAAGGAGTCCTATAAATTAGCCATTGCTCAGGAGTGGCTGTTTTCTAGTCAGGGCTGGTCCTTTCATTTGTCTACATAAGGCTAATTTATTTTTGCAGCCAGATGTGGGCTGACAGCCATCACTCAGAGCTTCCTTCCCCCACTGTTAGGAGGTCGGGAAAACAGTCACGTTTCCCATTTTACAGAATCCCCATCAACATTATTGAAGATGGATGTATCTTTAAAGCAAAGATTGATTGTGGATATCGGAGTTATGGTGTCATTTATCATAGTGAATATTATTTAGACTTGGATTGTACAAGGCTGTAACTTGAGACACAGCCAGGGGAGGGACAATCTGGAAACGAGGATCCATGAACTTTAATGGATGGATGCTTTTTCAAAGCTCCACTCACTATAGCATGATTTACTTTTCTTACAGAAAGGAAACAAGCATTTCAGTTTTAAAGGGCCAGCATGCTGTCTTGTCCTCTTAGCGGGTCCTTCACAGAGACATCCGAGACTTAAAGCTGAGACAATAAATAGACATTGTGTCTGAATGTTATATGTATATAAGTGCTTTTATGCTAAACATATCTAGGTGCACTTGAGACTCTTGTTTGTGTGAATTATACTAGTTACGTTCTCAGTTGAAGGGATAGTGTGCCTGAATAATGCAAAATATTGATTATAGAATGCTGTGATCTGAAATTTCAGAAGCTCCAAATAAATTGCATTACAACTAGCATTGTTACATTGCCATGTTCGTCTCTTCTGGGAGAGACAAAGAGCATCTAGACTGCATATTCACTTACTGCTTGAGGTATCTTACGGAAGTGGAGTGTCTAGTAAATTGCGCATGTACCTGGTGGAGCATCAACTTTCTTAGTTGTTGAGAAATGCAGCAGACCTCAACAACCTTGTGCATACTGCGCTTACATTTCACTTCTATGTAAAATTAAGAAACATAGATCAGGACCTTGCGGGTGAAAACATACCTTGTATTTTCAGAATATACGTTGCAGAAAACTGCTTACAAGCTGCTGAAAATCTGAAGGCATGGTTCAGCTGTTATTTCTGAACTAGTAACACCAGCATGCCAGCGTGCTTCATGAATCTATTAGAATGTTTCACACTTTGGAACAGGACTTTTGTTTTGTTTTTTTTTTAAATGCATTAACTTGAATTTGGAAAGTGCTCAACTGACTTCAATAAAGGAGGATGTTGTTAAAACCAGTATTGTAGGTCTAGATACAGCGCGAGCAGGTGTCAAGCACACTTGCCCCACATGTTCTGATAGCTCGGTCCCACCTTGAAACCTTCTTCCTGTAGCATCATTTTCCCAATTACTTTGTTCAGGTAACTGCCTGCCCCCCAGGTGAAACTGCTTATCTTCCATTTCCATCTGATCTCTGATTTTCTGATTTCGACTGATACCTTCCATTTCCCACTGATTCAGTTTTTGGAGTTCTTTTTCATGCTTCTGATCATAGCTTGGGTCCCTCTTGACCTGGCCCGCCCTTCAGTGGGTCATGTATCACAGTTTGGGAATTACTGTATCATACAAAAAAATTGCATTGGACAGCAGTTTATTCATGTAGGCTGACGTATCTTCTAAGAGGAAGGTAGGTCTCACCACACTTCTCCCTGGTGAACTCCTCACATACTAGCATTTAAGGCAGCACTTCCACAAGGATATACTAAAACTTGCACCAAACTATCTTCTTGGTGTTTTTTTTTTTTTTAAACAAAACCAGAAATCACTTTGCTGTCATAAACCAAATTCAGTATGAGAGTTTTCGTATGAATAGTCAAACCCAAGAGTTTCAAAAAAATCTAAACAATAGAAACAATTATGAACATCTGTTTTTGAATGCATATGTATTCTGTACATAACAAATGGAGAAATACTATTATCTAGGACAATGAAAGGGTATTTCCCTTTCTGTCTGAACACTCTGGGATGAATATGGCCTTCCATGTAGAATCATGGTTTGAGGCGTTTGGATTTTTTTTTCTTCTATTCATGAGATTAAAATGAGGATATCCCCCCACCCCCCCAAGTCCAGATTTCAGTTTCAGGGACACTAGTATAAATCCTGAGAAATCTATTTTTTACACCTGTGCAGCTGAGATCAGAATGCTTCTGTGAAGGCCTGCTATATTTACTTATACATAAAAAGTATTTTTCTCTTGCTTGAGAAACACACAAAATGTCTTCAAAGAGGAAGCAGTTTATCAAATTCATATTAATCACAGCATCAATAATGTTGACCGGGGTCAAGTCATTACACTAAATATATTGTAACCATTATTAATGCATGTAGCCCAGTGCCATAGCTATGATATAAGACTGCTGTTTCCTGATTAAAAGCTGTTTGGTGATGCAGAGATTCAATACAGATTCTCCCTGCCTTGTGGTGACTGACAGTAGCTTCTGGTATTCTGCTTTCTTCTGACAGTGGAGTATATTAACATGAACACACCTTACAGAGGGGGCTACAAGAAGTGCAGAATGCAGGAAACAAAAGTGTCTAATTTCAGCAGCCACAACTGTGCATCCATAAGGCAGCCAAATTTATCATGGCACATTATGGAGTGCAGCAAATGTCATGAAAACCATTGTTTTTTAATTTTTTTCCCTGAGAGTCTGAATGAGGTGATTTATGGTAGTTATCCATCTTAAGGGTCATCCATCAACTTTTAGTTGCTAGGCAATCAAACCAACAGCTGTTTGCTTTGAATCAAGCTGAAAAGTTGTCAGTCATCACATGCAGGTATGACCTTAGTGGTTAAAAGCATTATCATGCCTGCAAAATTAAAGAGACAAAGTCCTCATTCTCCCTTTCCTGTAACTTGGTTCATTACTTGCCATGAGCAACACAGGTAGTGTTGGCACCAAAGCTTTTATTTAAGGCAATGCTTGGGAATATCCCAATGCCAGAGATGCTGGTCTTGGCATCACAGGAATATTCACATACTCACATAGAAGTTCCTTGTAGAGAAACATTTTCAGCAGGGCAGTTTCTCAGATGTGAACACATCTTTCTGAACTCAATCTTGTTGGCACATTTAGAGTTAAGGGTAGATCTTGAGCAGCAAAACTGTTGTAAAAGGCTGTTTGGTTGATTTGGTGCATGTCTCACAGCTGGGGTAGTAAATGGTGCAAGGTGTAGTGTAAACAAGGCTAAGCATCGTTACTGTTTTACTGCGTCCCCTTACAGTGGGGCTAGAGGACACAGTGGTGAAACCTCCTGAATTATGCGTACACCATTCCACCATGTTTGTTACTATAAACAGAGCAATATCACTTGTGATTTGGAGGCACTATATTTGACAGTGTAAGAACAACCCAGATGTAATATGAGGACATGAATCTGTTTCCATTCCTTGCTTCTGGTCTTCTGTTAAAATCACTTGCAAGGAGTTCTTCCAATTGTCATTCGGTTCCACTGGCAGCCATTCCCTATTAAACAAGTTTGTAACAACGCATAAGGGGAGTGGATTCTGCGAGGGATTCTAGAAAATACTGAAGAAAGTTGGAGGTAAATTGTTGAAGAGACAAAAATGCATGATTTCTCAATAAATGTACAGTTCCTAACTTTGCTTTTAGTTCCTGATACTGGAAAATTGCATGCATCTCCAGTGCTGTAATCTTGAGCCATGGAGCTGCTGGCAGATTGACAGAGATGTGGCAAGTGGTGAGAAATGCTCTGTGTGAAAGTGCAGAGTGGAAGTGAGCCATTTTTGGGAAAAAACTGCCTTCAAGCCCATTTTTACCAAATCTAGCCAGAGGACTACCTTTACCTATTAATAAACTGTTTCAAAGAACTCAACCACAAGCTGCAGCTGTTGAGGTGGAAGTGTTCTGCAGAGAAAATATTTGTTACCATGGGGGGTTTCTGCTAGACCTCAGACATTTCTTCCGAAGAGGTGTGTTTTACCTCGGTGTTAATTCAGACACACTTGTAAAGCTGAGGCTGGTCCTGGTGAAAATGACACATGGTAGTTGTGGATAAATCTTACTTTTCCCAAACATTGTATCTTATTCCTCTAGTCTGTGTGAAACAGTAATTGTCTTGTCTTCCCAGGGATTCTGCAATGTGCTAAGTAATCATGGTAAGAAGAGACTCCTCATTCTGATAAATCTTGTATAATATTTCAAATTTTAGTTACGTAATTACCCAGTAGTCTTTGTTCCCTTAACATCTTTGACACTCATATGTGGGTAAATTGGGCTGTGCACCTATTTAGGTGTCACTGAAACTAGTAGTGAACAATCCTGCTCTTGGAATCACTGTGTCATCTGTGCGGGCTGTTGCATGGGCTCTCGTTCGCATAACATCTGAGCACCTTCCAAGTGTTAATGTAAAATAGATGTGCAAAATACTCCTTGTAGTGAATGCATTGATGGGTGATAAGCATTTTCATAACATCCTCACCATCGTATTTTCACTTATCATGTAGCTCGCACCAGGTGGCTTGTTAGCAGTTGCTAATGAGTTTGTTGTAGTGTGGGAGGTTCCCACGTTGAGAGCTACACTTGCAGTTTTGTTCCCTTGCTTGTGCTGTTTCCAAGACTTGTGTGTGTATTCCTAACGTTATTTTGAAACACTTCTAACACTTAATTTTGTTCTCCACAGAAACAAAGATGCAGAAAATGTGTGAAACAAAGTTTCTCATGATGCATCTATTTCTGTTTGTATCTTTAAAAAAAACCCGTAATACTCTTTCCTCCCATCATAGTATTATTTTCTGTATGTCTTCTCAGTAAAGTAGATTAGTAACAGTGTAAGTCCTAAATGGATCTCCTGACATCTTTGACTCCCTTCCATTTACAGCAAGCAAAACCTGCTTTTCTACTCTATTTTTTTTTTTAAGATAGTAACTACTATAGCTGTAGAGAGGGAAAGTTGATGTAGGTTTTACAGGAAATTTAAGGAGAAAACGATCACTTTGGGACAGATAGTAGTACCCTGTCAAGTATTATCCCATCTGCAGTAGAGTAGTAAAACTCGTAGTGGGAAAAGGTGGCAGAATCAGGCTGTTTGATCACATTTAATCTATGAAGTGCCTAACCTAGTCCTTTAACCTTTAGTATAGCTCAGTACGTAATCCACCTGTCCACATCGCCAGAGGGACAAAATGAAGAATTTAGACTGCTGTTGAACAGAATGAATTTCCATAGTGGATCAACCTAATGTTACAGTGATGACACGTGGTAATTTGATAGTTACCACATAATAACAGGAACAATGCAGTACATACAGTACTGGGTAACTCCACTGGATGCACAGTAATTACATGGCAACTCGCTGACTGTTAACACTTTGTCGCCTGATTACTGTGCACTTAACTTGTGTCAGTGATGTAATTAGCACAGGTGTTTCTGCAGTTGAGGTATATCCAATAGACTGCCATGTACTTTATTTTCAACTCCTTGGCCTCTATATTTACAAAGTGGTTGTGTTCTATGTAACATGAAGAATTTTTTTTATCAACCTGCAGAGACATGCCTCTGTTCTGAATTTTGGTGCTCTCCAGAGCTAGTGGGTTTCCTTTACTCCTAGGAAGGAAAAAAAAAAGAAAATAAATTTCTAAAATTAGCCGTATGTTCATGTATCTCTGGCAGTCCTGTTCGTGTCTGCCACATTTAGTTGTACTGAAATGGAGTTTTAGAATAAAGTTAATGCTCAAGTGATAAGAATGTGATTGAGTAATGTAGTGGGAATGGCTTTGTATTCAAGACAAATGGAGCATCAGCTACACTTGGGTGGTTTTGCTTGGTTTGTCTGAATTAAAGGTAGCAGATCACATGAACATCTAAATCCTGGATTTCCTTATTAGCTAGATTTCTGAACACTCTTTGGCTTTGTGTGTAAGTTACATTTATATATTTGTAAAATTGCTTCTGTTATTTTTGATTTGAGAAACAAGCATTTTTTTGTATAGAGGCTCTGAGTCAAGATCAGAGCCTGTTCAGTTAGATGCTGTTTAGAAGCATTGAGCGCAGACTCCACTCCCAGAGTATACAGTCATAATGGAGAAGGTTAATATGCAATAAAATGTAAGGAGAGACACTATAAAGGTGAAGTCTTGTAGCAAGCTTTGTAGGGTTAGGAGTACAGTCCAACACTTTCTTCAGCACTCTGTCCCTCACTAAATCACACCTATCCCTCTAGACTAGGCAGCTTCTAGCTAAGTCACATTTCCACTGATAGCTCATGAGCTGCTCTTTTCTTATCCTTTCTTGCAATTATGATCACTTGTATGTATTCTGTTACAAGCAGTATGTAGCACATGATTTATATTGTATTTTGCTAAATTATATCATGCTTGAAGAGTAGTTCTTCATTTGAACTTTTAATTTGCTTCATCAGGGATCAGGTAGATGGAGTGAAAACTTAGTTGGATGATCAAATAAACACGTCATCAAATCCATCATCTATCTGGGACAGAGGTAAATTTTTATCATTAGTTTGTTTTTGTTCTTTTACCTTAATAGGGAAGTAATGAGCAGCATCTGCTATTAGGAGGTTCCCAATTTGCAGTAGATCCTGATGAAGGTCAGTTCACTTCCTCAGGTGAATGGCCCTGTTCCTCAGATTAACTGTTCAGTTCACACATGGAAAGCCCTCCTTCATGTGCTGTACTTCCAACTTAACTTCTTTCAAGGTTTGTCCCTTTGTATAGTATTTTCTGCATGTAAAGAGCACACAAAAATAAAACATTAGTATGCAGAAGAAGGAATGAACCAAGAATATCCCTGCAATGCTCTGCACTTTAAGAAATAATCTGATTTCTTCTTTTGACTCCTCCTAGAGAGGGTTTCTAGGCTGGAGAATACTACATGTAGCAATTGTAGTAAAAATTCTGCGAAAGGCATAGTCTCTGTAATTCTTTTCCCCAGCATAGTGTCACCCTGCCCATTTCCATCTTTCTATACTTTTGATTGATTGTTGCTTGCTTGTATTTTATATGCATCTTACTAAAGCCCTGTGAGTTTACGGTGCTGTCAGTACTGTGGTACACTTGCTGAGACCAAAGATGCAGCAAACCTAACTGTGAAAATTTGTGACTACTGCCATTGTTTTGCTGCTGCCCTTCTGCTGAAGGCTGCCACTCCCACAGCAGTGGGGATTACCTCTCCTATCTTCAAACAGAACACATCTCCATTCCTCAGAGGCTTCTGTGCAAAGTCTTGGCTTCATAGCATGAATCGATTTTCACTGACAGTCTACACCAGGTGCAGATAGACTTGTTCTCAGAAATGAGCAGAGCTTTAGCTAGCCCCTTTTTCACAAACTAAATGCAGTTCCTTGGAAGTGCTTTGTGTCTGAGCATCTGTGTGGCTGCTGTACAGGTGTACAGCGATATATTAGAAGCGATACATTTCCTTTAGAAACTTGATGTTCTGTAGTTGGAGCTACATTCTGGCATGCTAGCATTGAAATAGTTTAGATGTTTCTTGCACCAGCAGTGCATCCTGTCAACCTTCATCTTTGTCTAGCATGCTAAACCACTGAGGGTAAATCTATTCCTAAGTTTCCCTGCTTCCCAAAGAAAATAGTCTCAAAGATTTTTTTTCTTCTTTTGAAAACAAGATGACTTGGACTTTCTTTAAACCAACCTTTCCCTCTATGCTCCTGATTCAGTAGCACCAGGGATCTGCTACTTCACTGCTCTTTTCTGCAGCTTACTTTTTTCAGCAAGTGAGATGCTGAGATGTGCAATCACAATATACAGTTTCAGGGATGCAGTAATGGGCGGTAAGCTATGGAAGGGAAGGGCAGGCAGAAGTGTAGCTGCATGGTGAAAAACAAGTTGGAGAGCATTCATAATGTAATCCTGATATACCCTGAGACTGAATGGCTAAATTCAGATTTCTTTGTTTTTCCTGTGATATATCCTTGTTGCAAGTTTCCTATGTGAGAAAACAACCTCTACTATTCTATTCAGATATAGTGGTTGCATTTTCCAGTGGTTATGCTCTTCTCGAGACAGCTGAAAAGTTCTCCAAAAGCTTAGGTGAAGATTATGTGATTTCACCTGTACAGGAATTGATTCTTTCTTGATAATATATTTTGGTAAGACCCTTTTCCTTCTTGTTAAAAAGTCTGTACCTTGGTCTTCCATTTTCCTGTTTTCATTGGCCCTTCCTAGGTGTAATTTCAGTTTCTTCATTATTGTTGGCCACGATGAACAAGTGAATGAAGCAAGCAAACCAAAAATGATAGTCAGAACCTCTCCTTGTAGTCTTTTGTTTTTTTTCCCCCAAATAATAAATGTGGTGAAGAAAGACAACACCATTCTTTCATCTTTTTCCTTTTTTTATCTGCACTTCTGGGGCCTATTATCTAGCCTAAGGAAAGCTTATGAGTGTGTGTGTGTCTATTTATGTATAAACAAACTTGTGAGTAAAATTGTGTAGGGTGATAGTAAAACATCTACTTAGTTCATTATATTGTGAAGGACAGGGCCAAAACCTGAACGATTGTGCTCTTTGAGAAAGGTGTGTATACAACCACATGTATCTTAGCGACATTTTACTGCATTTTGATTTTTATCTTTTTAGAGCTTGTGCAGGGTGTAATGGGGAAAAAAAATCTTATTTTCTTCTTTTCTTCTCAAGAGGCTCTGCCACACAAGCCAGGTCAATTTCAGGGCTCCTGCTCAAGTTTGCTGAAGCTGCCAGTTGAGACTAAGAAAATCGTAACATTTATGAACTTGGTTCCTCTTAGTTATGCATATACAATTTGGGGTACCTCATTTGCAGCCAGTGGATTCACAACTGCATCACTGTCAAACCAGTGGAAGCGCGAGCAGAATCAGATTTACAGGATCTTTGAACTCCTTAGTGATTAATGAAATTCATAATTCTGGAAGTGTGACAGGAGGATAATCTCAACAATATTTCCCCCTGCTTTCTGTGGGTGAAGGGATTTGAAGCTAGCAGTGGAAGTTGGGGGTCCTGACCTGTTCCATTATGGCAATTTGCTTGTTCAGGCTCGAATCTCCCAAGTAAATCCCTTCTTATTTGCTGCATGCACCTGTACCTCATGCTTCTGTAGCTGGAGGAGATCCGTCATGCTAGAGAGTTAAACTGTACTTCCACTATTCAGAGTCTGGCCAAGAACCAGAGTATTCCCTTATTTTAAGCTAGTCCTGAAGGAACACTGCCAATTCTCAGCATCTTCAACATTGCTGTTGAAGGCTGGGAATTAGAAGACCTGGATTCTGTTCCTGTGCCTTAGCTTTTGCACTTGTAAAATGAAGTTAGTAGTAGTTGCCTTTCTGTGTTAAAATTTTTGAGATTTACGTACAAAAAAGCATAACATAATTGCGAAGATGACAATCTTGTAACAGCGTAGAGTGGCTAATGAATACAGGAAGGTGTTCTCAGGTTTGTTTGCTGTTTTTTTCCCAATAAACCTCAGTGTGGAAAGAGATATTGCCTATGCAGCAGTTGTTTTTTCTAACAACTGCTATATATACCAGTACAGAGATCATGTAGCTTTTAGACAGATCTGCCAAGATCTCTTTAGATGCCACCTCATCACCATGGTTGAGAGTTTAGGTTTCTGAATAGAAGTTAGACAGATCAGTAATTACTGTGGTGGTCTGGTCATTTGTTGTTAATGGTTGGTAATATGTTTTTTAAAAACTGGTGGCTATGCTTTTTATTATTTGCATTATGACCAGCCATGCAACTGGAACTTTCAGGTCACGCTGTGATTTGAAGTTTAGTAAGAATGAGGAAGAACAAGCTGCAATTAATAAGTTGTGAAGAGACTGATTGTTGCAGCTGAAATGGCGAACTGTTGTAGTTACCCAAAAAAGATTGGGAAGTGGTGACCTAATTATCACCCCATGGAGAATGAGGCTGGTCTTAAATTTGTGAAATATCCCTGTTTTACAACACTGACTATAAGAAAGAATTCTGTTAAAAGTTAATGGAGGAGTTCCAATGGAACCCTATTAGATTCTTCCTCCATTAAATGACTGATATAGACTTTTAATGGATGTTTTAACTAGGCATTGTTATCAAAAGGACTATTGCACAAATTAAAACCAGGCCCATAATCAGTGAAGAGAAGCTGGATTTACTCCTCTGCCTTTGGCACAGAGGAGTCTGTGTGTGCAGCTGAAGGGATGGAGAAAATGGTGAAGGAGAGTAAGATAGTAGAAATATTAATTAGAAAAGAGAAATTGAACATTTACATTTTCAGAAACATGCTAAAGTTGGCCAGTGAAAATACTGTATAGGCAAAGTAGGTGACAGAGACTTTTTTGGGACAAGAAAAGGGGAAGGGTCTTCTCTCAAGAACTGTGATAGTTCTCCATTTAATGATCCAGTTTTGGTAACATTATTGTGCCAGCATAAGGCCTGATCCTGCAAGATACTGAGTGTCCTGGAATTCCATTAAACTGAGTGAGAGTTAAGGGGTGGGCTTGCTTCTTACAGAGCCTGGATATCATAAACTCATCTACTGTAATGCGGATCCTGGACAGGTGGCAGTATCTGTTCATTCTGAATATAAGGCCACATTTTTGCACAACTGTAAAAAAAGTGGTTTGTGGTAGAGTCAATGTAAAAGATACTTGATTTGGAGCTGTCTCCTGTCACCTGCTATGGTGGCAGTATGAATTGTTTACATAGTGAGTGGAGGATTTGACGTTTGGTTTCGAGCTAAGATGTTGGCTTGGTGTTACGGTATTTTCAAGTTTTCTTTTAGGAAGCATCAGGGAAAGGGTTTGCTGTCTCTGAAGTTAAAGCATGTGAAATTCTGGTTTCTGACATTCTTTTTCTTTCCCATGCAGAGTGCATGCCTTTCTGTAGTGCCCCTGCAACGACCTCCTCTCTAACCTGGACAGATTACCGAGGGGTCATTTGGTTTCCATCCTTGTGTAGCCATGGCCATCTCATTTAAAGGGACCCTGCCACATAGTTCTTTAAGTCCCCTCTGTGGTAGAGCGACAGTTATGTATTCTGTTAGCAGATGTCATCTTAGTTATTTCCCTGGTCCTTCCAATGAGTGAAAACTGTGTTTAAAAAAACCCCAAAACAACCCAAAAGAAAAACAGAGCAAGGTAAATCATTGCTGTCACTCTGTGTCCCATGTGCAAACAAACTCTGTGCATATGTGGAACAGTTGCTGTGTATTTGGATAGATGTCTTTATGCAGGGGATGTAAAAAAGAAAACTATTTTGCTGTTCAGCCAGAACATGCTAAATTTGCTTCACAGTGTTTTGCTTCAGAAGAGTCGTGGTGATACTTGTTTCCTCTGAATGAGTTTTCCTTTCCTTGCTGTTACAAGGCCCTGTGTGTAAGCCTCCCGTTTTACTTGCCTGAGTACTTCTTATCGAGGTTCTTTAATACATCTTAAAATGCTCTTTCTGGCTTGCTTAAACATGGGACATTATCACTACACTTTGTTTGATCTTGCTGTCTGATATGTTCCAGCGTATTGCCAGTTTCTAGCAAATCCACTGGTGCATGCTGCTGGCAAAAGCAAGGTTCACACCTCGTGATGTCCCCCTTGAAGATCTTGGTGTACAGCCTACTTGAATGCCACAGGCTTCTAGCAAAGCCTGTCAGTTATATGCAAATAGCTTGAAACGCTTTTTATTTTGTGACGTGGGTTATTGACCACTAGAATAAGAACATCTGAGCCTTTTCCTCTCAGTTGTAGTAAAAACTTCAGACTTGGCGTAATCTGCAGTTTTTTTGGAGAAGGGCAAGGCTAGATCTTTCTTCTCTAAGGCACTGAACTGGTTTAATTGAAAGAACAATTTGATTTGCTGCTGTAGCTGCTGCTACAGTAAAATAGCTTGGAATGCTAGCAAATTTTTACTTCTCTCACCCAAACCAAGGATTTAATACTGGCAGGTGAACTTCTGAAGGCTGCTATCAAGTATACAGAGACAATAACTGTCTTGGAGGTGGAACTTTGTCAATATTTTTTGCCTTGGGCCAAAAAACATTCACAATAATGGAGTGCTAAAGCCCTGCTCAGAAATGTTGCAGCTAGAGAAAGGGGAATTTATTCCAAGTTTTAGAGTGCAGTATTTTGGTGGGATGTGTGGTTTCTTAATCATCCTTATGTTGAAGCATCAACCATTAAGACATTTGGGGGACACCTAAAGGCATGCTTGTCGTTCAGTAAGCGCTGCCTTTATACTTGAGGTCATGCAAAGCTGGCTACATTACTGTCCTTAATATTATGTTATCATGCATGTTTGAGACAGAATGTCTCTTCCTGTGGCCTCTAACCTGGGTAGAGGATTTATTTTAAAATTGTTTTAAAATATCCATAGTGGGACAGGGGAGAGAAAATTCCAAATTACAATACTGAGAAATTAAATAGGTGTTTACAAAGCTACTTTGCCTGTTTCTTTCTGAAATTTCTTTCTGAAATGATTATGAGGTGATAAGCATAAAATGATTTGAAGAACATATAATAGAAGCCTCTTGGGATTGTTCATATAATGTATTTTATAGTGCCATAAATAGCAAGCCAAGTAAGCTCTTATAAACTTATTTTATTAGTGCACATTGATTTATAATTATTAAGCCCAAGAATACAGACAAATGCTTGTTGTTTGGAAGCAGGTAAACAATTAAAGAAGTAGCTCTTTGCTGCATTGGGCAAAAGCAGGCAGGAGGGAGGGGACTCTGCTCTGGAGTGTGCCAGCCCCAAGGCTGACTTTCTCCTGGTTAACACTGTGATAGACTGTGTCAAATGCTGCTTTTTCCTCTTTACTTCTCTTTGAAAATGAAGATTTTCCCCCTTTTAAGGGCACTGGTGGGATTTTTTTGCACTATGCAAGTGCAAGAAGACCTCGGTTTGGTAAGACACACAAGAAAAGCTCTCTTTCATTGATGCCAGTATATGAATGCAGAAGGAAACAAAAAGGGACCTTGTTAGTTTCATCTGTTTTCAAGAATCAGTAAATACCAGGAGATGGTATTTTCTAAATTGAAATAAATAAATAATTAAATATAAAACCCTAGAAATACCTTTAGCTACCTATCTTTCCTTTAAGGTGGAATTAAAACAGTTGGAGACTAGGTGACTGTATTCTCCTAAAGGCAAGAAAAGTCTAACACAAACATTATATGCATGATATATTACTTTTACTGAGTACCAGTACTGAAGTTCTTTCAAACACAAATTTATTCATAGGGAGCATCATTGGAACAAGCCATTTGGTTTATTGTGTATTATGTTTCAAGCAGTTTAGGAAATTCTAGCTTTTTGTAACAGTCTTTGATAGTTTTGAGTGCAGTCCTCATTTTTATGTAGCTTATAGTGCAGGAGGCTCAGGTACTCTTTTTTCCAACTGCAAACCCATCTGTTTGTGTTCTTTTGATGCGTATATGATTCCTGTTGACAAGTATGCATGCATGTCAGAAAGACAATAACTTCATTTCTCAAAGGTTAAGTATACACCTTTATATATATATATATGAATATTCCCAGGGTATTTAGAAATTGTGCCTAGATTTTAAATAATTCATTGCCTTGAAATCTACACCATTAAATCTCAGATTTGTATTTTTAGATTAATTGCAGGAAAGGAAGATCCAGACCATGAGTGGCAGTCAGCTTTCTGATACACAGAGCAGTTCACCCTAGAATTCCATAGGGTCTTCACATGAATAAAATCGGCATTATGGTTTAAGGAGCTTGGATGGGAATTGTTAATCCAACCAGACTCTGATGTCTGGTTTAAGGCTATATGAAACATCTGGAGGTCTTTTGGCTGTGAATGTAGTACCATCCAGAGATTCAAGGCGTGCATTTTATTAGATATCAAAAGTTTTCTACTTTAAAGGTAGCTGAGTGTGTACTATGAATCTTTCGTTATATATACAGTATTGTTTGTTATTCCTTAAGTCATAGAGTATCCACTAATGCAATGTTGTATTTTCCTTCAGATAGAGCCAAGTAATAAAATTTAGATTTTATTTTCCATTACAGCTGCAAATTAGTGCCATATATATGTATGGTATTTTCTATAAGCAGGTGTGGGATTAAAATAGTTCTTGCAGCTAACTTGCTTGTTTACCATTTCCCAGCTAAGTATTAACATTCTTATCATTATTGCTGAAAAATGAGTATCCTCTGTAGTTTCATGAACTCTTGTATTTTAGCATTCTAACATACTTGTGGTGTTCCCTGTTTAAATAAATTCATGTTTGGATCAGAAAACACAAACCCTCTCCGATCTGCATTTTGCCATCCACAAATGGCAAATTTGTGGTTGGTAATTTTTATGAAAAGACTGAACAGCAAAAGGCAAAGCCTCAAAGTCTCCCCTCACATCTTAGCGAAGATTTAACAGCAGGATGACATAGTGAATAAGGGCCTGCTTCTGTGATTTGCTCAGTACCTCCTATGATTTACCCTTGGTGCCAATAAGGACAGGCAGTATTTTGCAGAGGATATGCATCCTGTGGTAGGAGCAGGTCCTAAGAGTTTTACAAAACACACTGTGAAGCAGCAACAGAAGTTCTAATCTAAACAAAAGCACACTTTTCATAATAAAAGGAATAAATATGTTTTATATTGTGGTCTTTGGGTTTCTTTTTGGGTTTTTTTGTTTGTGTTCCTTTTTTTTTTTAAAAAAAAAATATGATAGCTGATGTACATGCTACTTAACCATATTGAACTATATTGAGTAAGTCACTCAGCCATTGCTGAAGAGCCAGGGATCCCGCTGGGGGTGCACTGCATGTAGTCCAGAGCATGCTCCCATTAGCAAGACGTTCCGTTGCAGGCACTGGGTGAGAACTTGCTGTGTCCCTGCAGCGGGAGGGAAAAACACTGTCCAGTAGTGCCTGTTGTGCTCCTCTCCTTTCCCTGTAACCTCACACCTTTTCCTTGCATTCAGTGACTGTATTGTACACCGAGGAGTACACAGAGCTGAGATTAAACTGTTAAAATGAAACGGTATTTGAGCTTTTCAAGCACGAACTAACAACTGATGAAAACACTTTTTCTGTTCATTTCCTTTAATGCTCTCCACAACCCACTCAAACTAAAATAATTGTACAAAAATCTAACATTTCCTTTGGAACAAGGAAGTGATTTTCCTCTTTCTCCTCTCTCCTTTCATACAGATGATTTTAAACATCTAGGGCTAGACAGCTCTGATGAAAGCTGTTTCTCAAATGTTTGTGTGGCACTGATTTTACATTATTTGATCTCTTATCCTCCAACCTTGTATCTTTTTTTCAGCCTGGTTAGGGGAACAGTTGCTGAATTAAAAATAGGCATTTAGCAGGCCAAATTCTTTCTTCTCTTAACCCATGCTACATCAGGAGAGTCCATGAGTTTGTACCTGTGTTAGTGAATGGAGAATTGGACTTTGCCTTTATCTGTTTTACTTTATGCATTTATTTTTGTCAAAGCATATTGTGTTTACTCACAGGTGTTAGTTATTGTAGCAATAATTTTTCTTCTTCATTGGTTTTGCTAGCTCTAGGAACATTTGCTTGTACATGGACAGCTTGCTCCTGCTGTTTCCTCTGCTCTTTTCCAGATACTAAGTCACATGAGAAAACAAATCACAGCATGTTTTTGTGGTACTACTTTTTGGTTAGCTAGTGATGTACTTTCTACAGGTGTTCTATATGATCAAAAATGTGACTAAACTGAAATACGAGAGATCATACATCCACATGGGATAATGATTTCTGGTCATAATGCTATCAGTAATAATACTTAGCTGGGACACAGTAAATAAGCATGTAAGTTAGGTGTACTGTATGTCTGTTTAGATGTCTGTTCAGGATTGGGATTTGTCTCCTTATTAAGACATGACCACACTATAAAAATGTTCAAGAATTCATGTTCTCCCTGGTATTTGATTATACTGCCCATAAACCTCTGAGAAACATCACCTGCCGTAAAGTCAATGAAAAAAAAAAAGATGGAATTAAAGAAAACCCCGAGGTCTTTCAGCAGTTTGTGCCTGGCTCCAATATTCTGCGTGTTATTTCTCCACAGAAAGGCTCACATATTCACCTAACCAAGAAGAGATATTTCCTTGGATAAATGTACACATGTGCTGTGAGTTTCTTGTGTTCAGGCAAAGATGACTCTTGTTTTTATTCAGAACCTTTCACCTGCCTAGCTAAGCTCTGACTACATAATCAATGGGGAAGTGAGACCTTCTTAGACTGAATTAATTTCCAAGTTTATATCTGCTGTTATCGATGGATATTTTGTCATTAATATATAACAGTGTTTAAAATGAAATAAAATGCATGAAATTAGAACCAGGACATTTTTGGTAAGCATTATAGCATTTTAATGTTAATCTGAGGCAATTAAAGGCCAAATCTCAAACAGATGAAGGCACTCTACGTCTCCAGTCTTAGGAGACGAGTTAGTTGAAAATGATTTCTGAAAAAACCACAAGCTATCGATTGTGTTATTTGTCAGCATAGTTATTATGAGCATCTTAAATGCTATTCAGTTGTCCTGTCCTTAAAGCAAACGCACAAACAAAACCACAGACAATACGCAGGAACTTACTGCTGCTTTCACTTAACGATGGTGTTTCATTGCAGCTTTTTTGTAGTTAGAATAACTTGAGTTAGGGGTCATGGCACATAAAATAAAAGCTATGGAAGGGCATGTCTTTTGGAAAAGAAAACAAAATGTTGTATGTGGAAGACAGTACTGAAAATTAAAATTATATATTGAAAAATAATGTGATTAACTTTTTCTGAAAAGACAGTTAAATTTGATGCTATTATTTAGGCAGCAGCACTATGAACAGTGACTATATCTGGGGGAAGAAATGCTAGGAATTTTATTCCTCCCCATTCCCATTTGTTTCCCGGCATCTTCATTGACGTTTGTCTCTATTTTTTCCATTATTATTTGCTAAATATATTATGACATTTTATTTACCTTGGTCATCTTTGAGACCTCTGTGTGCCTTCACAGTTCTGGCAATTTTACAAATAAGTCACCGATCATTATGCAGTAATACTACAGTTTACATGAAGACAGCATTATTTTTGTGCTGGAAGAAGCAGGTTTATACCAGATAGTTGGATTACTATATCTGCAGGTACGCGTACAGAATGCACCTGCCTGTATCTTTCTTTTTCATTAGCAGTTAGTAGTTTTTATTGAAGCAGTGTGTTACAGAGGTATTTTGGAGGTACGGTGGTGGAATCTACATTCTTCAACAAGACATTTCACTTTATGGATATATGTTATTTCTATGTGTTTAAAATAAGGTTACGTTGTTAGTCTTTTGTTAATTTCCAGATAATTAAACATTATTATCTATTTACCTATGAATAGATGTGATCTGTTTACAATATCAAAGATGTATATAAAGCACCCAGCTATAGCTGAAGCTCTAATTAAAATACATCATTGTTTGTCATGGTTTTAAGGCGAAAATTAAAAAGCGTTGCCAAATTAATCTTCAATCAAGAGTTCATTAATTAGCTAACCTTCTGTAAATGGGCTGCAGTTTGATGACAGCTCACTAAAAGACCATTTAAATGAATTCCTGATTGTATCAATCAGACAAGGGAAAAGAATTAGATTTGTGGCTCTTTTGCAGTAGTTCCTGCAAACATTTCCCCAACATTTAATGCACACAATGGATGTTATAAACTATTTTAAAGTGATGAATCCTTTTTATTACTGTCCCAAACTCTGTTGCTTCTTTGCTGTATATCAAGAGGAAATGTATAATGCTGCCAAGGTTTCATGATCCTGAACAGAATATTGCAGAGGAATATGCTTTATAACATAGTAATAAGCAGTTGCTTGAAATAACATTATAACTTTCCATGAGAGAAACATTTTGAACAAATTATTGATTATATAATAGTCTTTAGTAAAATTTACTTTGCTTCTGTCATGAATTTTAAAATATGAGGGCTTAAGTGGTCAGGTACTTCAGTTGCTTTTGTGCTAGCAACATAAAATTTCTGGACCTCTAGATTATCTGGAAATGTCTGCCATGAAAGTGACGAATTAAAGATGTTAGTGCTAGATACGGGTATATTTCTGTGTTACTTTAGTGCACGTACTATCTATCTAGACCCATCATAAGGCTAAAAAAAGAAGTTTAGAATGGGTTGTAGAAGTTAGTACATGATTTGGCGACTCCTTTTGTGATAAATAGGAGGGACTGGGATTTTTTTTTTTTGCATGTATTTAGTCTGTATGTCTGCCTTTTGTGGTTCTGTGTGAACATGTGTTTTATGAAAAGTACAGTCAAAATAACAGTCTCTATTTACTCTTGCCAAAAGTTCTCCTTCTAAAGTTTGTATAAACACACATTTAGTTAACATTTGGGTCGGTTATCTTCTTAGTGAAATAAAATGGTTTGAATTTTTTTTTGGGGGGGTGGGTGCAGTTACTTAGTAGGTTCATATACTCAAAACTCTTTGAAACGAAAGCATTAAGGCCAAGAGAGATTGCATGTCCAAGCACTAAGTGACATATTGCATATTGTGACCCCTCAAATGTCTACAAATTGAACAGCCATGGTGATCTTTTTCTCCTCCATATAAATATTTCCATTTGTTTTGTGTTATATATACTGATGTTTTTAACCAGCTAACTGTAATTGATATATTATTCTAAATAATTGTAAAATACCACCCCATCTTGTTTGTGTAAATTATAGAAGTATGTTAAAATACAACTTAAGTTGAATTTATATTTTTCTGACCAGTATAGCATTGTACATTTTTGTTATCATCTGCCATGAGACAATAACATTGTCCAGCACTGCTACATCTGTTAAGTCTATCCTGCCAATTAAACCACAGAGCTGGTGTGGGTTTTTTCTTAGTCAAGGTGTTTATATCAACATTTCATACAGATACCGTAATCCAGTGTGAAGGAAAATCAGGTTTTTTTCCTCTGCGCTGATTTGCATATGCATGTCAAATCTAGCTATGCCATTTTTTTATGGTATTGAGGAAAACAAAATGACCTTTACTCAAGTTCTTAATAGTGGAAGGTTCTTATGTTCAGAATTTTCAGGTGGGTGGGGGGAAGAGCCTGGAAGAGCGAGCGCTGGCTGATTACGCCACTGATGCTCACAACAGTCTGATACAGTCTAATACACTAAAACTCTCTGCCTTCCTGTTATAATTGCATCTCTGCTCAAGGCTACTATAGTTAGGCTACATTAAATCTCATTGTCAGTCAGGCTGCATAAGGCTCAGGAAGCTCAAGGGCTGGATGGGCAATGTGATCTTCCTCAAGAGCAACTTCTCGCATTGCTACTTGCTTGTCTTCTCACAGGCTGCTGCATTACTGTGTACATAATGGACACCCCTTACATAAATTATGTAACTTGATTTCTCCCCCTGTCTGACACACCCGATTTGCTTAAAAATAAATATGAGTCTGGTAATCTAGGTTGCCCGTTCTCCTTTTAGCTAGCTGCACATGTTATTTTTCGTGTTGAACAAAAAGAAAAAGCAAAAAGTCACTCATTCAGTTATCAACCCACATGTAGTGCGCATGTAGAAGATGGGTCATGTACACTTAACACATATGATAAAATACAGGAGCTTTCAGCAGGGCTTCTATCAAAATAATTACCTAAGCAATTATCTGTGCTATTCAGCTAACTTTTGCATGTGATGGTGTTTCTATGCTTTTGTGTTCGTCAACCTTACTGCTTTGAGTTCTCTTAGGAACTATTAGACTGACAGTTTTCAAATTGTGCAGAAAAGACAAAGAAAGAGAAAAGGGCTTTTTATAGAAAATTGTGCCTTTATTACAGGTAGTTAATAAGTATTAATATCGTAAAAAAATCAATGGGTTAAATGCCATTGTATGATTTTAACTGGTGCTCAGATTTCGATCCTGTGCAGATTGCCTGCATTTTCAGGAAGTCGTCTTTAAGAATCTCAACACTGCAATTCTTTTCCTCCCAAGTGCAACACTATGTACAAAAAAAGGACAAGCAAACCCTGATGTGCCATGCTTGTGTGAATTTTGCAAACCATATTCCTGATCCTGTAGATTGATACAAGCAGGAATATAAACAAACTGTCCCTGAAGCGTGCACTTCAGGATCATTTTGTCATTCAACTCTGTAGTAGTAGTAGTAGCAGCAGCAGTATCAGTAGTAATAGTAGTAGTAGTAATTATCATTATTATAATTTTTAATGCCGTGGCTTGTTGGCTTTTGTATGTATATCAAATTAGGTATGTTTTAATTCTTGGATCTTCAAAGGATACTTACATATGTCGATGAACTGCCTAAGCTTCAGGCAATAGTATCAGTTGAATTTTTTGTACAGACAGAAGAGTGCATACTAATTATTGTGTACTTTAAAAAGACAAAAACTATTTTATTGTGCGTGAGGAATTGTGTTGCTCTCTGCCTTCTTATATGAAACTGTTTTCATTTTAAGAATGTGGGCTTTGTCTAGCAATAAGCTTTGTATTATGTAAAGGAAAACCTTGCAAGGAATAATACAGTCTTTTATTAAACGGTTTGCTGCTTTGTCATGGCAGTTTTCTTTTAGTGCATCATGGGTGAGGAAGAGAAGGATGGTTCATAGGTGGGAAACTCCGCTAATACATTTATATTTAGTGGTTGCAGCCTCCTTTCCCGTTACTGGCAAAGCCTTGAGAAAAGTAAACCATGTGCTTTTGTACTGTCATACTTGATTTGGACTATATTCTCACTGTTGTTTGAAGCTAACATGAAACGCAGTGTCTGCATGACCCATTTTAGCAGCCCATTATCATAATTTCACTGTCGTATGGCCACTGAGTTAATGTACTTACAAATGACAGAGAAAGTGTGTTACATGACCTTAGGGTTTTCAAAAATGAAATGACGTAGGAGGTCGTATTTCAAAGAATTGTTAAAGAGTAGGGTTTGGGGGGGGTCAGCTTTTGGCTTTTTTTTTTTTTTCCCCCTCACCTTAAAGTTTTCTAGCTTGTAACAACAAGAAGGTATCTTTATTCCTTGATAGGCAAAAATACTAAAAGTTTAAGCTTGGTCAAGCTGTGGATTTTAGCCATTAGCTTAATAATTTTAACTAATGTAAAAGTCTAAATGCAGTCTATTTTAATTATTTTAATTATTTTTTTCATTGTCATTCATCCATGTTCCTGGTATAATTAAGTTAAATTGTCTTTTGTATTTCTTTATTTTGCTGGGTATGGATTTGTTTTGTTTGTTTGTTGTTTCTTAGTTTGTTTTGGTGTTTTTTAAAGTAATTATTTTGAATGAAAGCAGCAAAGCAAGTATGTTTCCTGGATTTGCTACAATGGGGCTATCTTCTGGTTGATCATATGATGCGACAGTGCTAGGAATAATTTTGGTTTGAAAAATAATCTTTTTTAAAAAATGTCTTTCTCAATTTGAGTTTAAAGCAGATCTGAATGTGTTTCTTAAGTAAGTGACACTGGCGTTTTATCAGTGCACAGTGTCCCCATACTTCCCAAATTTTATGGTGTCATGAACTTACATTGCTAAAACCCAGCATAGTGAGTGATTGATGTTTCTTTCATCACAGAAGGGGTTACATTGAGGGTAAACCACAGTGGCTATGATATATATCCAGTAAATGAGGAAACGGCAGGAGAAACCACAAACATGTAGTCCAAGTAGCATATCCTCACCTTTTCCTCATAAAGTTAGGTACTGAAAGGAACCGCCTTATCTTTGCCTTACCCTTGTTAAGTTGGAAATCCTGTAGGCAGCACTCTGCTTGAAAGGCCTCTCCATCTCCTGCTTGAACTAGCGTTTGTACAAACACAAGAGTATTTTTCCTTTTCCATAGAAATAGACAGAAGTCTGGCTTATTGTAAAAAAAGCAGCCAAAACCCCAAAACCCCCAGCCTTTGTTGTGATTAATATATTCTCTGAAAGTGAAACTATGTGAGAAAACTAAGGAATCTCATCATTTTGTTTAAGAACTTATGTGGCAATGCTAGAAACACGAAGTGGGAAAAGGATCTACCTAAGCTCATCTCCTTTACCACCCACAGGCCAAGCGATTTGTGACTCTTGAGTTAGGTTTGGTCATGTGGGCTTGCGTAGGTAACCTGCA
>NC_073699.1:69502600-69685100 GCF_023634085.1 Falco cherrug
GTTTTCTTGCCTTTTAATCACCAAACTTTTAGTTTGTACTTCACTGTTAGTTAGTGATGCAAATGGAGACTGAAATCCATGTGCATGCTGAAGTCACTTCTCTAGGAGCCCCAGGCACCCTGGCCCTACAGTCTTTGTCATCCTGATCTCTGGTGCTCTCAATAATGCAGCAAGTCTTTGCTCCACCAAAGCGTCACCTGTCTAGGTGAGTCGTGCCATCCCCTATCTGAAGTGACAGCCATCTTTGAGTACCAGCATCTTAACTGACTTCTCTTTCATCATCCATGTTAGAGAAATAACATTTTCGACAAGGTGTTGGGTTTTTCCCCCTCTTTTCTTTTTTCTTTCTCCAGCCCCCCTTCACCCCTTAGTTAGAGCACCTGATCAAAAAATTATTTCTGACAAAGATTTCCTGCTCCAAATTAAATGAGCTCAAGGAGACAGAGCATTTTCACGCAGAAAGAAAGTGAAACGTTGATGTTGGAAGTTAATGAATCTGGTAGCAGAGAGAACATTATTGAGACTGGATAATATGATCTAACAGCTTTCCCTCTTCTTATCCTCCCTGTAAAGAATGTATGGAAGTCAGTTATGTGGCATGATTCTAACATCTGTCCTACTCCATAATGGTAATTTGTATAAGTAATGGAAACAGGTTAAATACTTCCATTCTAATGTTGCCAGCAGGGATGAAAATGAACATTTCAATGAAATAATCTCGACAGAGCAGGGAGAGGAGGGGTGGATGGACTGATTCATCTCCAGCTCTCTTTGGTGATCCGAACACTAATGAGAATGCTTGAATGTATAGTTTATCAGATAGAAGGGGAAGAGCAAGTAAATTTCTCAGATTAGAATCACTGTGAAAATGTACCCACATACAAGCTGCTTCGTTCTCCAATTGCCAGCATTGGCTAATAATTTGCAGCATTCATTTTAAGGGGATAGGGGAGAGAAGAGAAGGAGGTGAAGAATCGTTTTGTTGGGTTTTAATGGGATGCCTTTAAGGGTTATCATTCAACCTGCTAGTAGCATGGAGGTTGTTCTTGTTACAGTACCTTATCTACTTTTCAGACCCATTGCATTAGAATTAGAGGGTAGGCGGTTCCAGTATTTTGCCCCCCATTTTGCTGCAATTAGAAATGAAAGACACAAACCACTGTGGTAAGGTTATTTGGTTGTCTGACATTCTGTGCTGCTCCTCAGCCATTGTCGTAACTAAGCCATATTTTTCCACTGTAGTGACATTGTAATACAGACACACACATAGATTTGTAGCACCTGTGCCAGAATTTTGCATGAACATTTGTATATACTAATATAGAAAATTTGCAAATCTTCCAGCAGGCATGTTAACCTCTTGCAATTTGAGATTCTGGATTCTTTTGTAAAACTCTCAAAAATGTATTCTGGAAACGTATCTGTAAATGTTTTTTTCCCCCCTCTCGCTCTCATTTTTCTGTAATGAGGGAGATGTGTAGCTCTAGATTGTCTTTTCTATCTGTACTTTTTTGCCCAAGACATGAAATGCGTGCAGTGGAACTCAGCCCCAACCTAGAGTGCCGTTTGTGCAAGGTGACAGTGTGAGCTGTGAAAACTTCTGCAGCTGCTGTCTCCTGTTGACTGGGTAAATATTAGAAGCTGTGGAAATACATGTGTTGAAGAATGGTGACCATTCACATGGTGCCACTATTGTTTAATTCCAGAGTAGGCCCTGATTTAGTGAAGAATTTTACACTTAAACCTATCCCTATTTGTTGAAACTATGAAATACGTATTTCAGTGAAAATTATTTCAGTATTTGGTTGCTTTACTGATTTGTGGCCTTCAATCCTAAGGTGTTTCTTCTGAATAAATTTATTTATTTGGAGGATTTAAAATTGAGTCTCGAAGAATTTACTACATTTGATTTTTAGACTGTTAAAAACAAATACAATCGTTACTTTCTGTTCTTTTCAAAATAATGTATTCAATGCTGAATCCCTTTTTGAACGGAAAAGAATACCTCCGTAGAGACAGATTCCTTCAAAAGCACCGGTCTGAGGTTATGGAAAGGTTTTATGTGAGAATATTTATATTTTTAACCACATCCTTACATTTCAGATCTCTGTCTGCTTTTTCAAACAATGGATGTGTATTTATAGTGTAAATATTCTCACTGAAGCAAACACAATGTGCTGTGCTACTCACATGTACGATATATAGCGTCTCATGTCCACTTAGATTAGAATGCACAGCTTTTAACACTGCTCAGAGATGACAGTGTATCTATGGGGAAGCATTGGCATGCAGAAGGCACATTTTATAGGCAAAAAAATATTAGCAAGACTTAATAAGAAGAAAAGAAATAAAACCTGCTCCCCATAATTTTAGTTGTCCAGAAGGTGAAGCTTTTTCCCCATTTTCCACCATGCATTTGCCAGAGTCTGTGCATGCACAAATGAGGAGAAGAAAAGCTGACATTATGTTATGTAATTTCTTCTGCTTTGGATATAGTTTTTGTTGAGGAGGATCACTGCTTATATCTGCTTTTTGTATTTTTGTGTGGTTTCAGGACATGTGTAAACCAGCAGTGTCTTTGCAGATGCAGGAATATCTGGAGAGGATTGCTGAGACTTTTTCGGTCACAGAAAGATTTGTTGTCTGAAATCTGTCTGTTGATCTACCTGTTATAATTTGGGGGGAGAATCTGGACATCTCATACTTTTATTTGACATCGAATGACACTACTTGTCTCTGCAAGTAATTATAATAGGAATATTTTTGCTGTGTTTAAAATTCTGAAGCTTACTTATTTGTCAAATTTCCATGAGAATTCTAGTAAAACATACAAGTTTTTAGAAATTACCATTTTTAATTTTGTATGTTACTGAATTAGTCCTAGCAAAAACCTTTTCAGTTAGAGAATTGCACTGACCTTGCAAAATACCATATGTTGGGTGTGCTGTTATTCATCTTAAAAACATTAGTAGTCTTGAATGAAAAGGTATTGTGTGCATCCTGTGGTAACTAAAGGAGTTAAATAAAATTTTTCATATTGCAGTGATAGAAATTAAACATTTTGGATAAATTACTCTCTTTTTTGGTTAAGAAGCATTATTTCTTTGTATTGTTTCAGATAACAACTGTACAGACATATTGGTGTGCACATCATGTAAATTCATGGGGTTTTTTAGAATCTGTCTTAAATTCTGAAATCATAGAAAATTGGAGTCCTGGACAATTCTTATGCTGCGGTATATATTGGTAAGGGAGCGAACTCAATCGTGTAGTAGTCTCAGCCAAACCTAAGACTAGGAAAGCAAGTGAAAGATGGGTATTTCACCCCAACACTCAGTTTCTTTGCTTTGGCAGTTTAACACTGATCTTTCTTGCAGTTTTAACATTTCTTATGTGGGTTAGCTCCTTTTATTTTTATGGTAAAGTGCAAAAGTACAAGAACAGAGAAGACACGCCGTCATAAATAAATAAAGGAAAAGAAAAGATAGGGCAGTGGCTCAACTTAAGCCACTTCAGTTCTGCTTAAGCAGATATTTAGATCGTTGTATAGAGCAATTATAAAAATCTATATTTATGCAAAGTAGAATTAAGTAAAGAGATTTAAACATAATTCACATGAATTCTTACAAAATGCTCTATCAGCTACAGCAACATTCAGCATCTTACAACAGTTTCTTATAGCTATTTATTGAAATATTGGGATGTGAAAATTAGAGAGGATTGGCATAGTTCCACTGAGGTTAGTAAGAATATAGCTGTTCATAAAAGCTCGGTGTGGGCCCCCTCAGTTTTCAGCTTCTACTTGCTGACTGTCTGCTGATCATTACAAAGTTTTGTTGGTTATTTTTTCAAATAAAAATTCCAGATGGTAACTGTCCATTTTTATGCATTTTAGGCCTCGGAGTTGTTGGTTTGTTTTTTAATTTAAACCTAATTTCAGAATCAGAAACCATATTCTTCTATAACTGTTACTTACTTTTCTGAAACTTAAAAATGTTACTGTCTTTTGTTGTTAGAAATGACAGAAAGCAGGTGTGTTTAATGAGGGAGCTAACAGACCTTAGACTGTAGCTGTGAGAGGGAATGCTACTTGCATACCCAGAGTTCAGAACTGCAGCGGTACTATTGTACTCCTGCAGAGTGTTTCAACAGCAGCATTCCTGCAAGACTGGGAAGCTGATTGACTTCTTAGTTTTTTTACTATTTCTGTATTTTATTCTTCATTTTATGGACTAAATGCATTTTTAAGATTTTTTTTCCTGCTTTTATAATGCTTTTCTGGCATCCTCCTGGCCTTTGGCTCCAAGATGATTTCTGTAGCAACTTCTATTGTGCTTTGTACTCACCAGTCCTTTTAAACATATCAGAAAGCAACTGGGGCTGATGCATCTGTAAGGAGTTGGACCCTGCTTAACACTTTTTTAAAACACAAAAGGTCAAATTATCTTCTGAAAAAAATTAACACTTAGAGGACAGATGAAAGATGCAGTCATCTCAAGGTTCAGCACTACCCCAGTACTAGATGTACTACTTTCCTACTTTTATCATAAAAGATAATATTGAAGTAGTTAGGGGCTGCATTAAGACAGAATTGCAAAGGTGAACACAGAGTGCAGTACAGGCCATAATACTGTTACTTTTCTTAAAAAAAAATAATTTAAAAAAGTTTCAAAGAGTGTTTATATTCCAGTGAGAGAAGATTCTTTTTACTTTTCAGAAAAAGAAGTTTCAGAGTATATTAGCAACTGCGTAGAAAAAGAAGCTCAACTTCTACTCATGTTCCCCCCAACTGAAGAAGACCTTGGCTTTGTTAACATGATAATACATATTTTTTTCATATCACATAGCAGCAGAAGTGCCTCTTTTTCTGGCTTGCTTTCAGTATTGTTCCATGGAGGGACATAGGCCACCTTTCAGCAGCATTTGCTGCACAGTTCACCTGACAAGCAGGCATTTTTTTTTATTCAGTTACTGAAAATTGTTCACAATCCATGTTTTCTACCTTGACATGCTTATAAATGATCTACATTCCATTATCATTGTGATTTTTTTAAAGCTTCTTTTACAAAACTGGAGGGAAATGTGTACAAGTATGTTTTCTGCTTTGCAATGGAAGTGTACATTTATCACTTAGGTACATGTAAGCCACTTCTGTGAATTGGGCCCTTGGAGTAAATGTGTTTTGATGTAATGGCCATCTGCTCATGAATATCACATTTGCTAGTTTAAAAAATAGTTTGAAATAGATAAACACATAGTTTGATAAGTTTATATAGTTCCACCAGTTAGCAATACAATAGCAAAGTTTTATATTTACCATAAGACAATAATCAAGCTGTGATGGAGCTCTCAAGTTTTTTGTTGTTTTTAAAAATTAATCTCTAACATTTACTTTTAGTTTCTGACTGCTCTTTTCAAACTGGTAGATGGACACACATCAGATTGTAACAAGAAGCAGAGTATACCCAAGGCATTTCAGAAAACAATCACAGTCTTGCTTCCCTTTTTACCTTGTAAAAATGAAAGCTGTTCAGCTCTCCGATAGACCTAGTGCAGCCAGCCACCAGCAGACCCTGGAACAGCTGACCCGACACACTTGCCCCATGTAGCTCCATCAGAGTCAGGTGTCAGTGACACAGAAATGGCCCTTGAAGCTGTAGCTAAAGCTGGTTTCCCAGAAAAGACAGCAGTGATGAGATGGAGTTGGTCAAGCCAGTATTTCTGAGTGCCTAGGTCTGAGGGGTGCAGGTCAGCTGCAATGTGTTGTGCATACGTAGTGCAGTAAATATAGCTCAGCGCCAGGCCATTTTTTAAGTTGATAAAAACTGGTTTAGTAGGCTCTTTGTTTGATTTTGCGTTTGATATTATGGTATCTGCTGTGGTCCTGGCACATATTTTACTGCTGAAGTCAAAGTTTATTCTTAGGTAGTACTGATATCAAACTGTAACCAGGACACAGTATGCGAATTTATAGGTAAGAGTGTGTGAATGATTATGAGTTTGGTTTCTGAACATATCTTCAAAATTTGTCTTTATGGTTACTGCATTTAGTACAGAAGACAGCAGCAATGTAAAATGTGCATGTTCAATAACTTTGTCTTGTCTCCCCCCCCCCCCCCCCCCCCCCCCCCCCCCATCTCCCCTCCTGTATTTTAGCATATGTTCCTGAGGAGGAATTGAAAGCAGCAGAAATAGATGAAGACAGTGTGGAAGATGATGGGCTGTCTCTGGACATCCAGGAGAATGAGTATTTGTGCAATGAAGAAGCGGAGATCAAAGAGGCTCAAAGCTACCAGAACTCCCCAGTCAGCACTGCAACTAATCAGGATGCAGGCTATGGTTCGCCGTTTAGTGAAAACAGCGATCAGCTGGCCCATTTCAAAAGCACTTCCTCTAAAGAAGAGAAAGAGGATCCTCAGTGCACAGACAATGTTTCCTATCCACAGGACAGCTTGGCACAAATAAAAGCTGTGTATGCAAATTTGCTTTCAGAGACTTGCTGGTCCAGTTTAGCTTTGGACTTAAAGAAATCCAATCCAACTACCAGCAACAACGGAATAAGCCAGAACGAAAACACCACCAGTACCGACACCAATGCCAATTCCCAGAGTACTAGTACTACCAGTACCAACACCAGTACCAGTACAACTACCAGTAGTACTAGTAACAGTAACAGTGGTGGCTCAGGTTATGACTGGCACCAAGCTGCATTAGCTAAAACTTTGCAGCAGACCTCATCATATGGACTTCTCCCAGAGCCTAGTCTTTTCAGCACAGTACAGCTTTACCGGCAAAACAATAAACTTTATGGGTCTGTGTTCACCGGTGCTAGCAAGTTCCGATGCAAAGACTGCAGTGCAGCCTATGACACACTGGTGGAACTAACAGTGCACATGAATGAAACTGGACATTACCGTGATGACAACAGAGATAAAGAAGCTGATAAGACCAAACGGTGGTCAAAACCTAGAAAACGATCACTTATGGAAATGGAAGGCAAAGAGGATGCCCAAAAAGTGCTGAAGTGCATGTACTGTGGGCATTCATTTGAGTCTTTGCAAGACCTCAGCGTCCACATGATAAAAACAAAGCATTACCAGAAAGTGCCTCTGAAGGAGCCAGTACCAGCCATCACTAAATTGGTCCCTTCCACCAAAAAACGAGCACTTCAGGACTTAGCTTCACCTTGTTCACCGGAGCCGACAGGGATCGCTGCAGAAGCTTCACTGGGTGAGTCTGCAAAGGATCAGAAAACTGCCAACCCCTATGTGACTCCGAACAACCGCTATGGCTATCAAAATGGTGCTAGCTACACTTGGCAGTTTGAGGCACGCAAAGCCCAAATACTGAAATGCATGGAATGTGGCAGTTCCCATGACACTTTGCAGCAGCTGACTGCTCACATGATGGTCACTGGTCATTTTCTGAAGGTGACCAATTCTGCTTCCAAAAAAGGCAAACAGCTGGTATTGGACCCTGTGGTGGAGGAGAAGATCCAGTCTATACCTCTTCCACCCACCACCCACACAAGGCTACCAGCCTCCAACATTAAAAAACAGCCTGATTCCCCAGTGGGCTCCACAAACTCGGAGGAAAAGAAAGACCTAGAGAAGGAAAAGGTGGTGGTGGTCAGTGAAACAGAAAAGAAGATTAAAGAAGAGAATGAGGACTCTGCAGAGAAATTTGAGCCAACAACATTGTATCAGTACCTCAGAGAGGAGGACCTAGATGATAGTCCTAAAGGCGGAATAGACATACTGAAGTCCCTGGAAAACACAGTGACAACAGCTATCAGCAAAGCTCAGAATGGAGCCCCTTCCTGGGGAGGATATCCTAGTATCCATGCGGCTTACCAGCTCCCGGGAACAGTCAAACCCCTTCAGCCTGCGGTGCAGAGCGTTCAAATGCAGCCATCTTATGCGAGCAGTGTGAAATCACTGTCGTCAGAACACAACGCACTCATCCATTCCCCAGGCAATCTCACACCCCCACCTCACAAGAGCAATGTATCTGCTATGGAAGAACTAGTGGAGAAAGTTACAGGTAAAATCAACGTGAAGAAGGAAGAAAAGCCTTTGGAGAAAGAGAAGAGTTCTCCAGTCAAACCCATGTCACCTGCTGCTAAAGAAAACAAGGACTTCCCCAAACCAGAAGAAATAAATAACAAACAGCAGCAGAAGAAGAGCTCTGAGACAGAAGTTCAGAAGGTCAAAAAGGATAGTCCAGCAGAAGCACATACGCCAAATGGTACAGAGCCACTTAAAACAAAGGTTGCAAATGGCTGTAATAATTTAGGAATCATCACAGATCATTCACCTGAGCCATCCTTCATTAATCCATTGAGTGCTTTACAGTCCATTATGAATACCCACTTAGGCAAAATTTCTAAGCCGGTAAGCCCCTCTCTGGACCCTTTGGCCATGCTGTACAAAATTAGCAACAGCATGTTGGACAAACCCATTTACCCAACCACTCCGGTCAAGCAGGCTGATGCTATTGACCGGTATTACTATGAGAACAGTGATCAACCTATTGATTTAACAAAGTCCAAAAACAAACCTCTTGTTTCCGGTGTGGCTGACTCTGCCTCATCCCCGCTGAGGGAGAGCGCCCTGCTGGATATTTCTGATATGGTGAAGAACCTCACAGGGCGTTTGACACCCAAGTCTTCAACTCCGTCTACCGTGTCAGAGAAGTCTGATGCTGATGGGAGCAGTTTTGAGGAAGCTTTGGATGAACTGTCACCAGTACACAAGAGGAAGGGCAGACAGTCCAACTGGAACCCTCAGCATCTTCTGATCCTTCAGGCCCAGTTTGCTTCCAGCTTGAGGGAGACCCCGGAAGGCAAATACATTATGTCGGACCTAGGTCCACAAGAGCGGGTACACATCTCTAAGTTTACTGGTCTTTCCATGACCACAATTAGCCACTGGCTGGCCAATGTGAAGTATCAGTTAAGGAGGACAGGTGGAACTAAATTTTTAAAGAACTTGGACACAGGACATCCTGTTTTCTTTTGCAATGATTGTGCCTCTCAGTTCAGGACTGCTTCTACATACATAAGTCACTTAGAGACACACCTAGGGTTTAGTTTGAAGGATCTGTCAAAGTTGCCGCTTAATCAGATTCAAGAACAGCAGAATGTTACAAAAGTCCTCGCAAACAAGACTTTGGGCTCACTTGGAATTGCCGAGGAGGACTTAGGCTCCACATTCCAGTGTAAGCTCTGTAACCGAACTTTTGCAAGCAAGCATGCAGTCAAACTGCACCTTAGTAAAACACATGGCAAGTCCCCAGAGGACCATCTGATCTATGTAACTGAGTTAGAAAAACAATAGCGTCCAGGTAAGCAGCCAGGTATGCAAGTGACCACAGGAACATTGCACTAAACTTCTTCATAGTACTGCACTAGGCCTGACCTGAGCCTCTGAAATCAGTCTTACTTTTGTTGCTGAACTGCCTATCTGGACCTTGGTTTTTCTTACACTTATTTTGTAGTTATATTTATATGCTCTTTGTCTGATCTGTGCATGGTTATTTTTTGTTTCTGTTTTTATTTTTGTGAGTCAAAGTCTGACCTTTATTTTCAACATCTGTCCTTGATGTTAAGCTATCTTTTGTAGAATATAGTGGGAGACACTATTGAGAGACATTAATTTAGCCGTAAAGAAAGACACAAAGAACAATGATAAAGAGACATCCTAAAATTACAAAGTTGCCATGACAATAAAGGTCACAGAACCTGGTAGTGTCAAGTTTTAACCCTCTGAGAACTGTAATAGCATTTTTGTGCCTTTCCCAATGACTAAATAAGTAAATAAGGAAAAACAAAACAAAAGGCTTAAAGGCATTTCATTCAAACAAAAGCTGTGTCAGAAGCAGAACTTATTTTTTTTAAATGAATGAGCTTCTTCTTTTTTTTTTAATGCAGAACTGGTTTGTGAAGAAATTGTGCATGCAGTCCTTGGAAGAAGGAGAGCTGTATAGTACTCAAGGGGTTAGGAAGCCACAACTGTATAACTTAAATAAAAAAAATAATAAAAAAAAAAGCAAACCAAGTTGCCACTATGCCCAAACCCTCTGGATGCTGAGAATTGCCACTTTTTGGCCAAAAACAAAAACAAAAAAGTATGCAAGCTGTTATTTAAAACAAGTGTAAAAATGCTCTTTTCTTTCTTTTATTTTATTTTCCTTTTTTTTTGTTCTTTTTTTTTTTTTCCTGTTTTGTTTGTTTTTTTCCTGTAAAATACTGCAGTTTATAGTTATTTACAAATGTTAAGCTTTGGTACAAGCTGACCTTTCTATAGTGTGCTGCATTGGTAAATGAAAACAAAACGGGGCAAATGTTGGATTCTGTTCCTTGTAAATGGCCAGCATCAGCTTAAAAAAATACATGTTACATATCGTACCATTTTAAACTGTTCAACTTTCTTTGTACCTTCTGGCTGTATGCTTTCTCTTTTAACTTTTTATATTGTCATTTTATATTCGATTTCTGTGTATATAATGTAAAACCACACTTTTTGAATAAAATTTAGTTCCTGCAGCTTGATATAAATAGAGGAATTTTACTGGCACCTGCATCTTTCGAGATGCATGTACTTAAAGGAACTATCTGACAAAAAAAATAAATAAATAAAAATAAAGCAAGCAATGCACTATGAATTATACATTTTGATGTTTTATCATTAATATTGTACAGTACATTTTGGTTCACACAATTAAATCCACTGTTTTCTCAAGTGTAAAATAAACCCACATGCAGTTCTTGATTTACATACATTGTCATGTCGTCATTATATTGCATTTGAGGTGTTATTCCAGCAATAAGAGGCATGGTTTATGTAACCAACCAGCAAAAACCTATTCGAAATCACCTCTGGTTTCATTCAAAGCCGTAATACCAATAGCCTCTTAGAAGAGGTTTGCAGTGGGTATGTACTGCAAAAGATGCAGAATCAGTGGGGCGCCACCAATTAGCGATGGGCACTCTCCCCATCACTGAAGTAGAAGAAGGGCTGCAAAGGTTTTGGCCGAGTTAATTTTCCTGTGCTTGCATAACTGTTCCCATAGCCATTTTCTGTGTGCATTCAAAGACTGTCTGCTCCCTTCCTTCTCAGGCAAAACACCTTTGGATTTCAACAGTTACATAGTCAGAGGCTATGGCTTCTGCCCCTGTAGTCTGTTGAATGCTACGGTACTTGCTTTTCTGGCAGCAGTGAAGACCTCTGAGGCTTTGACACCAGTTTTTACTTACAGTACAAGAAAGCAGACCTATGTTTCTCTGTACTTTTTAAATATTGCATTTTGAGGTAAGCTGAGTGCTATCATATCAGGTGTTTCCCTTAATCTTTATTTCTGTTCTGTTGAACACAGATGTCATTTAGAATGTAAAAGAGAGCTGTCAGAGCCTTCACTACTCTATCTCCTGAGCACTTTGACAGTTACAGTGTATGAAAGACTGGGATCTGCTATCCATTACACTTTTCGGAGGGGCTGTTAAATATGAGGACCTAGAGGGGTTTGCTTTCACATGGTATTAGGGATACTGTTGTGTTCTATATACTTCTGTGTACATTTGTATATTTCTGTTCCTTCTTCCCAGTTTTTCTGAAAGCACATTAAATGTAAGATCTTTGCTTCCAAATACAGCACAGTTCTATATTTAATGTTTACTTTAGTTACAGTCTCGGAAAATTGGTGCATTGTTCTTTTTTCTGCAAGAGCCTCGCAAGTCCAGGTCAGTTACATTTACATAGTATTTCTAAGTAGTGCAGGAAAGTGCCACGAGGGTGTTTTTTTTAAATGTCCCTTACTTTCTTCTCTGCTAACTACCTATGTCCTTCAGGGGATCCAGCCATTTAGACATTTCAGTTCAATTACTGGATGATTATGTACTTTGGGCCCAAAGGGGTGGTGAGGAAGAATAACAGTCAGGCCTATGGCTGTAACACAGAGTCTTTAAATAATAACTCTTTGAAGTTTTGTTTACTTTACCACGGGCCTGCAAACATGTGATTATAGAATGTGCTGTATTGCATTGCAGTAGGGTGAAAAGGTTGAAAGGCAGAAATAATAGCTCTAAAGTGGGTTTGAATCTAATGTAAATCCATTAAAACTAATTTTGAAACACGGCATGTAAAGTGAGTTCTCAACACCAGGTGACTCCCTCGAGAGGTGTTTATGACATTGCTAAATCCGTTCAGTTCTGATAGCTTCAGAATTGGACAATCAGTCATCATCTGTGCCAGTGTCTGAAGAAAGTCCATTTAGAATAAACCAGCAGTTTATTCTAACCTGGCGACTATGCTGATGTAACACTTTCTAAGACTGAAATACAAAGTGAAAATCTGAGGGCTCGAATGTTTCACTTGCTTAATGAAATGAAGCACAGTGACACTATGTTCTTCATTCTTTGCATTTTTGCCACTTCTGTTTGAATATCGTATTTCCAAAAAGTTTTCTTTAAAAAAAACCTGCACGGTTTAAAACAGTTATTCTTTCCTCAAAATTGGTTTGCAGGTTTATTTCTTCTCTGTTTTAATAAGATTTCAACAAAAGTTACTTTGTGCTATTCTGCTAGTAGCTACTAAAACTACTCCTTGCTCTGTGGAAGAGACCATGTAGCCTTTCAGGACTGGTCTTGAAGAAAAAAGATGTAAGACCCTTAAAACCTGTAGTAGTCTCTGTAAGGCTGTATACCTATTTTGTGATATATTCAAAATCCATTGTATCTGAGTCTTTTTAGAGATGTATAAAGCTACTTTTCAGCATTACATTGCTGGTGTTTACATGGTTGCTTGTATCTGTTCTTGGAGGGGAAGATCTTGGTTTGTTTCACAGGTTTGATTTTTGCTTCTGTGTACTTTTCTGTATTGCTGTTCTGAAACTGATGCAAACCACTGCAAATCTGAGGGATCTGTGTACTGATGACAATAGTCCCAAATGAAATGACTTTTTTTTTTTCTTTTTCAATAGCATTTGTTGGGATATTCACTAATGTCTTCTGCAATGTAGCTTTGTTATGGCTTTCTCTGGGTAGTTACGCTGGTAATAATGACACCAAACATAATCTGTCCTTATCATGGAGGCCACTAAAATGCAATTGCAATTAAGTATAAAGGCATAAAAATATACACAGTATCTTGCATTAGACTAGTCAAGACACCCTGCATCAGCTTCTGCGTGCAATTTCCAAAGCCATCTCAAATTTGAACGTGTTATATTCTTTAAATAATACGGCAGGGGTCCTGATTAGGAGACCTTCAAGGAGAGGCCAGTTTCCATGTGGAGAGTTCTTGCAGCTCTGTAGGTGTCAGTCTCCCAGCTGATGCAGTGTTGGGTTACTCTCCCAGCATGAAAGTAGCAAGAAGTGGGATTTCATCATCTGTTCACTGAAATTTAAAAGCAGAGTCCTTTTCCGTCCATGTGTGAGAATAGAATGCTAACCCCAATTTACTGGCCAGATACTAATCTAAATAATATGATTTTTCCAGTTTTTTGCTTTCCCTGCTGTTCTGGTTGGGCTTCTTCGCATAATTTTTCAAGTGGCTTTGCACAGTTTCTCTTCATCACTCTGTATAGTTGCCTTCATCCTACAGGTAGGTGGAGTGACCACATTTTGGGATGAAAGATGCTATTTAACTAAAAGGTGGTACTGTATCTGACTGAAAGTATTGATACCCAAAACTGGGTGTGTTGTAAAAAAGGAGAATATTTTACAAGTATATTTAGGTGATGCAGATTCCCTGAGGTTAGTATAATTTAGGAAATGTGCTTCTTTATCTGGCATCTTCTCAGCTTTGTGTTTTTGTCTAGTGATATCGTAAAACTGATTTTAGAATAGTTTAGTACCAAGAGATCAGAATGGCAAACACTGATACATGGCTAATGGACCTGTTTATTTTCAGACAACCAATATTAGAACAGGTGATGTTTGGTTGCTTGCAACCCATCTGCTCTTCTAGGAGTCGAGAGCTCAGAACAGCATACAATTAAGATCATGAAATCATAAGGGCTGATGGGATGTATTAGGCAAATATAGGCCAACAATTCATGGTAATGCAGGTTGAAGTCATCTCTCTGTGTACACAACAACTTCTCCAAAGCCTTCTCCTTACAGTGTGCACAAATTGAATTTTTTATTAGCGCTTGTCTGAGAAGCACAGAAGTGGAGTGGTACCCATAGTTCCTATCCAAAAGATGACCCACTTGATTGTGGAATCCAGAAAGCAGTGTGCTAAAAATCACATCGTCAGAAACGGTGCCCAAACCTCCTGACCAGCAGGTAGAGGTCTAGCCACTAGAGCATGCTCTCAGGCACAGTTCCTTACTCCCCAGAATGTTTATAATGAGAATAAGTAGTTGAGTTCAGTCAAATATAATCTGGGATGGAAGAACCAATAGCTATGAGCAAGCAGTTTCTTTCAAGTAAGTTCACTAGTGGACTGGTGGGTGCTAAATCAGTTTGGCAAAATGCATTTAACCTGCCAGCTGGCACTTCAGTTTCATTATATTATACTCTGTATCACCATGCTCAGAATCTCTACACCCCTTGACACTCAGAAGAGTTTGGGTACTCAGGACTACATAGTGCTGAGGTCAGATACCAGTCCTGAGGTTTGGTATTTTTGAATGGCAAGACACATTGCTGTACTTTGGAAATGGGTATTGTCTTCAGACGTGGACAGACAGATTGGGTCACATGCCATTTGCCACCATTCTGCAGCTAGTGGAGACCATTGCTGTAAAATCATGAAGACTGCGTCTGGAAGTGAAATCCAGCTAGGGAAAACCAAGATTTCTTTCCACTCTCACCTTCTCTCTCCACAGTACCGCACAGTGTATTGGGACATGCAAAGAAATTGTGGTTTAACCTGAGCATTTCTGAGTAGCACCATTCTGTGAAAACTAACCTTCTTCTTCAAGTCCTGGTTAGGCTTAGTTTATCACTGCACGGTTCCAACATGTAACATCTTATTTGTTGTCACGGAAGCACTGCTACAGGCTCAGTGTCAAGAACATCCTCTTCTCCCTGCTCTTCTCCCAGTCTCCAGCACAGCAAGGAGAACTGGCAGAGCGGCTCCACAAAGTCACTGTAGTTCTGCAAGGAGTTTGAGGGTGGACTGAGAGGGAGAAGAATGGGATAGCAGGCAATTTTTCTATTGATCAATAAGTACAAACTTTTATGTTTTCAGATGTCCTCTTCACCTCAGATTAACCCTTTATGCCTGGTAATACAAGAAGCGACTCTGGAAAACGCTGCCCTTTGGCTTCAGGGTGTTTGACACCTCATTGCTTAGTACTTGTAAAGGTGGAAAAGTTGTGTAGTAGATTGCTTCTGTTCATCCCATGTTCCAAGGGAAAGCTAGACCTGCTATAGGTAGGATGTGAGATTCATTAATGGCTTTCCTAACTGATATGTCACTCCCTAGGCATTTTCATTCTGGACTTTTTTTCAATTTAGACTAAAGTACTTTGAAGCAATGTAAGCCAAACTGGAAAAAGCCACTTTTATTCTGTAATAAGAAAAACTGCCCAGGGCTGCCGTGGCAGGGAAACTGTCTAATGCTCCCAGTGTAACTATAATGGTTTAACTGGAAAATTCTCACGGTAGGCAAGCTTCAAGTTTATTAATGTGCAAATGCTGTCTCTCAAAAACACTACAGGCTCAGACACTGCCCACAATTGGTATATTACTTGGCAGTCCAAGGTGAGACACACTCAGCATGTTTGCAATGGGCATGCTGTATTAATAATTATAAAGTGTAGCACCATGATAAAGTGTGGTTCAAGGATGCACTTTGTAGTACTGTGTGGCTTTATGTTGAAGGAAAAGTTGTATTCTTAGCTGCCTCTGAAGTGCTATCTTGCTCAAGTTTGCAGCATTTAGCACTAACTGTCTCTGCTATTCCTCATCACTACTTTTCTGTGGTGGGATAATGTGAAAAATTAGACAGCTTTGCTCTAAAAAAGGCAGCAGGTCTAGACTTAACATTGCATGGGGATCCTCCACTCAAGTTTTGGGGGATGGTGAGTGTCACATTTCACATTTTTAAAGTGTGCTTTGACAACTGGGAATCTGGAAAAGTGCAAAGAAGAAATAGGACTGAGGAACGACTAAGAACAGGGTCTAAGGAACAGCAGCCATCAGAAGGGTAAAGCAGCACAAAAAAGAATTGGATCTTGGAGATCCCATGTGAGAAGAAGGAAAAAAATGGGGAAAAGAAATGATAGGAGAATAATTGCTATTAGCAAGAGCAGACAGCAGGGATTTTGAAAGCAAGGCCGGAGAGGGGTGAAAAGACTGGAAGGCCTGTTTGCCTGTTAGGAAACAAAAGGCGACCTAGCTAGGTGAAGCTTAAAGGGGCTCTGTGCTGGAAGATACAAGCATGCCTGAGTGATGTTTGGGAACCTCTCTGACCTCTTGCAAAAAACCATGGATCGAGGCTGAATTTGTCTCAGGAGGGAAAGAAGGTTTTGTAGTGGACAGCTGAAGTATTTAATGTAAAGACTTCACAGGATTGCCTGTTCGAAAGCTGGAGGGTCAGGCAGAGGGAGAAGTAAGGAGGGAGGCCTGAGCAAAGAGCTTGAACGAAATGTGACTCTCTTCACCTGGTACTGTGTAAGGTGGGGAGAGGAGAAAAGAGGACAGCTGTGCATGGGAAACTTGATGGTTATTTTGGTGTTGGTGGCTGGGTTTTTATTAGTCTTTCTAAGGTTAATAACTACATCAAATTTGTATTGCAATATCAATCAGGGTCCAGGGCCCCGAGTATGCTAGTTACTCTAAAAACACACAATAGCAGTAATTGCTATCTCATTTAAGACAAGACATAACAAGTGGGTATAAAAGCCATCAGAAAGAGGGAGGAGTGTGGTGCAAGTTTCATAGGCTACACATGTACATAATTTGGCGAGTCATTTAATTTTTAAAGACATTATAATAGATGTGTCACCGTTTCAGCTGGCCATCCACCTTGCTGGTCTCAATTGGCAACTTCACTATTGATACCTGGCCATCATTTTAAGTGAGCACTTAAGGTTGAGTATCAAGGGAAAGTATTTATAGTTTCAGCAGAGTGGGTTGATAGCTATTCCAGCCCCAGATGGGAATTGGGTTACATGACAGATCAGGCTGCCTTCCAATTTTATCCAATACAAGTGATAAGGGGAGGGGGGGAGGGAGGACAGCTGCAACCATATAGTCCTTCTAGGGTTAAAGATCCTAATGCTTTAAAGAGAATGTCTAAAAGAAAATTTCTTTCTGAAATAATTTATGGAAATGCCGTGCTCCCTTTGAAGGTTCCATGTCACTGCATGGCACTACGCAATGTTCTCTTTCTTTACCTGTCAGGCAAGGACCACCTCGAAGAGTCTCACTGCTGATTACTAGTTAATTGTCATTAATAAGTGACAACTGACATTATGGGGGCTTAATGCAGAAAGAACAGAAAAGAGCCACAGATATTCTAATGAGCTGACTCCTACGTGCCCTCTATTGTTGTCGAAAATGAGGAGCTGTCGTCATTGTTCAGGAGATGGGCTTCAATTGCTCTGGAAAAATATTCTCTTTTAATTTCTTTATGCATAGATAATTCCTGGTACACTCTCTCTGCCTCTCTCCGTCTGTCTCTCTTGCTCTTTCTTTCATACACACACACAGACACACACACCTTTCTATGAACACAGTGAAAACTTCCACTGATGATATGCAGTGTGTATTAAGACACAGTAAAGCTTTTAAAGTACTTTGATTTAGGTATGCACACATGCAAGCATATGTGTATGCACATACACGCAGACTATCTCCACACAAATGCAAATCACCAAGATGTTTATTTTATTTTAAGACTCAGGAAAGGAGTGGGCAGGGACAGCTTCACTAAGAAAAAGAACCAAAAGGGAATGGTCAAGACTATATGAGTTGATGTATGGAGTTCAGACTGAAGAAGTCCTGTTCCATCCCAAGTGTGAGGAATTTTGACATTATGGCAATGAGCGCACACGGATTTCAGATACTGGTACCTAAAATTAGGTCCTTGCTCTTAATTTAAATAGTACCTTAATGACTTGATGATTTTCAAAACTGTCAAACAGGCAGGAGCTCCCTGGGAGGCGGTGGTGGCTGTGGATGCTCAACGCTGCCTGCTGAAAGACAAAACCATTATTTGCACACTTTCTGAAAATCTCAGCCAGCAGAGGGCCAGAAACTTTGGGGAGATGATTTAATTAGGTATCAAACTCCTGGTTGCATTTCCTGAGAGTTTTAGAAAACTAGAAGTTCTGCTTACACCAGACAAGTATGATCAATTCAGGATAAACTGACTTCTGTGCAATGCCAGATGGAATGTATATACACATATAAAAGAGACTTTGCAGATTTGGGATAAGCAGCGCTGCTGAGGGTGCTGCTGACAACCACCACCAAGAACCTCTCCAAAAGTGAGGAAATCGCCCATGATTCTTGAGGTAAAAATTTAGGTGAAACAAACTGAAGCCGCAGGTGGTGTTATGATGGTGCCAGCTTCTCCTACCAATTTTGAAGCAACACAGTCACCTCTGTCAAATGTCTAAGTATAGCCAGCACTTGAGGTCTAAATTGTAGAAGAGGAATTTTCTATTTTTACCAATAAATATCCAAGAGTTTCCATTCTGCAACAATAAATTGCATGTCTGTATTGCTCTCTAACATTTAAGGCTGTGCGGGTTTGCCTGAGAAGTGGTTTATCTTTCAACTATCTACATGAAGGGGAGAGCCCATCATTTTAAGGGGAATTTCATTTCCATTGCATAGCTCAAGTTTAAAACTCAAGACTCACAGGAAAGAAAATGAAAATGAGACGCCTCTCTTATATTGTGCTTGGAGCAAAGACATTCATTAGCATTCTCTGTCTTACTGCCTGCCAAGGCCCAAACAAAAGATACAGTCTGGAACAATGGCCTGAAATGAGGAGCACAACTGAAGCAGCCGTGCAGGGAGCCTGCCATTTCCCATAGTTCAGGGACCTAGAGCCAATGTATAGTGCCCTGAGCACATGTGTGAGACACGTGAGAAAATGCCTCAAATGACAGTAGGTCATCGGGTTTTTTATGCTGGGGTTCCCACTGAAGTCAACAGATACCATGTCTGACTTTGCCACAGTGCAACTTGATGGGTCCTAATTCCCAGCTCTGTATGTGAGTTTGGGTACGACCTCTGTGTGGCTGAACCTACCCGTCTTCTAAAGAGATAAGATAATGCCTGTATGGCAGAGAAGATACATGCTGTAATCTGCAGTGAAAGACTTTGTAATACTGCATAGAAAGCATTTCTTGACATTGCCAGTGTCTTTTCAGCTATGGCACTGTCTTTAAAATTTCCATTTGGAGAAGGCAGTTGAAAAGATCACAGTCCAAGCCATTTCGGTCCCTGAGGCAAGAGGTCAGCTGATGCTCTTTGTGGTGCTTCTCTGCCTCCTTACCCTCCGGGTTAGGAAGCTCCCCACTGCCCACCACTAAGCTCAGTCTAGGGTCACAGCTGCCAGGGCAGTTTCATATCCAAATCTATCACAACAGTTGTTACCGTCTTCATAATTCTTCCCTTCTTGCTTCCTTTCTAGCTGCAGCAAAACAGTTTTGGCAGCTTCTGGAACTTCTCTGCCTCCTGGATCCCAGCAAATCTGATGCTATACCAGTGACGTCAGCCAAAGTTAGTATGTCGAGTGGAGCGGGTAAAAGTTGGGGTCCTAGATGGACTGGGGTTTTATTGCTTTTAATACCATTGATCTTATTAATGCTACTGGAATGTAGCAAAAATTGATGGAGTAGTTCCTGAGTGGAGCAATTCCCTTCTTTATCAAGAGTTCTGCGATGTAAAAGCGAACAATTGCTGTCCTGCCCTATGTACTTCCCTCTTCACATGAGAGTCATTAACCTTATTTTCATTGTGTATGTGTACTGGAGATTGTCACTCAAGACCTCTTAGACATTTTAGCAAACACTTTCAAATGACGGGGACTCTGGCTGTGGTATTCTTCTTTAAATAATTTACAATCATTAAAATGACATCAGACTATCTCCTGTTCTGGCATTCTTTCCAGTTGCTGTCTCTCAGATGTCTATGGGGGATGAAGGTAAAGCTGGGTCTGTAATGATGGATGTCCCTTGCAGAAAGTGGTTTAGAATAACCCAGGACACACAACAAAGCCAGAACTGGAGATAGTCTTATCTCACTTTTAGAGCTGTAAATTATTTAAGGGAGCGCTCCAGCTCCAGGAAACGGAGGTTACAGCAAATATTAAGCTTCCTGTATGGCTATTTTTCTTGTGTCAGGTGGTGTGGCAGAGTTTATTCATAGGCATTTAGGGGCCGTGGAAATAATCAGCAAATGAGGAAAATAATTCATTTTCTTTTGCTATTTCTCATGTCAGATTTCTTGAGAACTAAGGCTTGAGGTTTAGGGTCCTTTGCATTGAATTCAGATCCATAAAAGTCCTCTTGATGGCTAGAAAACATTGCGACAAACTAATAGATGTGTTGTCAATAGAGATTATTACAACTTCACAAAATGCTCCAAGTAACAGCGTATCATTTATCTAATCAAATGCATGATGCTCCAATCTAGTGACTGTTAATAAATAACCAACTCCAGAAACAACGCGATGCAGTTGCAATGCGTGAAGTGCTCTGTGATAGCTTGTGCAGTCCATCGTACTGCAGTTGGCATCGAAAGCTTGAACATGCTCCCTTCTTTCCTCCCATAACCTTGCTTGGTGCATGAAGTATACATGAGAACAAGCTGGGATAACAAATATCTGTATGTATTGCTAATACTTAGGAGGAAATTTCTGAATTATCTTGGAGGGGGCTGCTTCAAATGATAACAGCAAGGGAGGGGGTGGGTCCTGTGTGCCCTCCATGGCCAGCATTAGGGGAGAAGGGGTCCGTCCCTCCACAGGGCAGGGCAGGGCAGAGCAGCGGCTCCTTTAGCCACTCTGAAGTCCATACCTGGCTGCTGCCTACCCTGGCAGCTCTGCAGAGCAAGCTAAAGCTAGTCTTTCCCTCTCCTCCTTCCCCCAGGCATCGGTGAAGCCTCCAAAGACACATGCAGCCAGTCAGCGAGGAATGGGCACCTGCTGCCTTTAATGAGGGGGTGCCTCTGGGATCCTTTGGTCACTGCAGAGCACGTGGGCATCCCCCATCCATGAAGGAAGCATGAAATCCTGCCTCCTTAACTAAAACCAACACAGGGACAAGGAGGAAGAAGAAGAAAGAAGGAGATTTGATTGTTCATATCAAAGCATTAATTTCTTGAATTTGGAGGTGGAAAAAGTGTGGCTTTTGTTCCAGTAACAACTCTTGCCTTTCGTTTCTTTTTAACATTATGCTGACGGTAAGTAGGTAAAAATCATACTCATTTGTGAAGAAGCATTTTTTATGTAGTGTGTATAACAATATCAGGAGATGGGGGTAGAATTTCAAAGTGGTACTTTTCTTTGGTTCCTTCTCTTTCAATAGCTGTTGTTTTGATTACTCTGTGCCTTAGGCTATCATTAGAATCTTTTTGTGTGTGGAAGTATTAAGTCCATAAATATGAAAATAAGCCTGTAATTGACCCATGGACTGAATTTATTTCCATTAGCTTCTTCTGCTAGTATAAAAAGCACAAACTGGAAGAGTGATATTTATGTGCGTATGAAGCTCCCCAGCTCTGATGGTATATCGTATATTTGATAACAAGGTTATGCTCTTAAAGGGACTACTCAGCAAGACAGGGTGGGGAAAACAGGTGTCTTATTTTAGTTTTGAAAGCAAAACTGGATACTGCCATAAAATACATGCACAGCACATACCATTATTTTGATTAATCGGACTGCTAGAGAACAGCTTATAATGAAAGCTGATCAGCATGTCCCAATCAGTCTCATTAGGTTCCTCTGCAAACACCTGGAGAAAGGCAGCCAGCGGAGGGTACTTTGGAGGCAAGAGAAGCCGAGTGATCTACCACTGAAAACACCAGGGTTGCCACACCTGCTTGTGTGCTTTAATGGGGCTTTACGGTACACGGGGAGGTTTCTCAGTTAAATGGGACATAAAGCTCAGCTGCCTTCTGGGGAGGCTGTGTGCTGTTGCGGTGCCCTATGCATCATGCATAATATTCCAGTTGTTGCCGCTGTTTGTGGCCACAGCTGTAGTTCTGCTGAGCTGCTACATAAAGTTTTCCAGGGTTGCTGCTGTTTTGGTTTGTTTTTTTTTCCTTCTGGATTTTTCCACCTTCCCGCTGTGTGAAGGGACCATATGGCACAGCTATTACATCAGGACCTGCAGGCAATTCCCACTCAGGCAGTACACCGGAGCAGGGCTGCACGTCAAAGAAGAAAACGAAGGAGGGAGGGAGGGGAGAAGGAGGGCAAGATTACTCCCAAGAACAAAATCTAAGAATCTAAGAAAAGGGCTTGTGTCCTGAGACAGGCGACTCCCCCCACTGTCCCCACAAGCCCCATTATCATCTGCCACAGCCTGCTCTCTCTGCATGGTAAAAGATACTGGCATGGTTGCCTAGCCTTCTGTTCATCACCAGCATTGGCTTGGCAGGAGGATCACAGCTTGCAGGGTCCTCAGTGCCACGGCCTTGCTCAGGGAACAACTAGGCAGCCTCCTCCAGCTGTATTTTGGAAGGTGTATGGCATTATGGCATGGCATGGAAAGCATATGTGTTCCTAGATAACTTCCAACACCCGTCCCCGCACCCCACACTTCTTTTTTTCCCTCATGTGCTGGGGACTGACCATTAACACAGGCCAAAGGGAGTCGTATGATTAAAAAATGTGTAACTGAGACATAGAGGGTTTTGTTTGTCTGACTAAAGTCTGAATTTGTATCAAGGGGGTTAAAAGTGGAGAGGTCTTTCAACAGCCTTGCCATTAGTTTCTCCTAGTAGCTGTAGCGACCGTTATCAGCACTGCTTTGAATTAATGGCCAGTTGTCCTATCATAGTTCAAGAAATATGATGGGCTGTGAAACTAATCCCAAACAAGATACTGAGTACCTAACACATCCCATTAAAAAGAAAAAAATTAAACGGTGGTGAATAAAATTAGTATCTGATCTCTAGCCAGTGCTGCAAAAAATAGACAGGAGCTTGGTCAATAAGTTCTTCCTCCATCATGCAGGAGGTCTTTGTGGTACAGGTTACAAGGATGACCTTACAAAAATTATCTGGAACATCAATTACTTCCTTGGCCATGTGTTTCCCTCCATGTGAGACCTTCTTGCTGTTATGTGGGATCTTACTCCTTCATAGGGAGGAGATCCTATGTGCAGGATGGTCTCACATCTGCCTGTAGTAAATTATGCTTTCTCTTCGTGGATGTGGGTCCATTCACAAGTGATGTCCAACCAGTACTGAGAGGGAGAAGTGCCTTCTACATTGCTGATTTTTTTGCACTTGATGGATAAATAAAAATAAGATTATAACATTGGCTAGGTGTTGCCAACACCTCTTTTTTTAAATGCTATGTAGTACTGTGAACAATTTTAAAGAAACCACTGCTCCACCCTACAGACCTCAAAAACCAGAGCAGAACACCTGACTCCATGGTTGGAAACACATTAACCATCAACCTGGTGTAAGTGTGCTTCAACCATACCTGTCAGCAACCCAGGCACTGGAGCCCTGTCAGCTATGCCACGAGGCAGGGCTCTTGTGGCCTGGCTGGATGCGCTCCTGGAGCTACACATCCAGCCTTGTAACCAAGCATGGGGATGCAGTAATATGGATGGTGTGTGACCAGCTACCACAAAGCTCTTGTGGATTTTCAAGCTATCAGAGCAAAGCAGCCTGCCAGTGCACAGCAGCTTCTGGTGGTGTTGACATTTATGATTTTATTCCAAATTTTGCAGTATCTGGTGTTGTTATTCAGGTCCTAGTGCTTGTAGCCGGGTGACTGGGGAGAAACGCATGTAAGTGAAGTTTCTAGCCCTCAGACTTGCTGATAGAAGTTTTAGGATGTCACCCTAAAGCTTAGTTACAGTAAAGAAAATCAGTCCTCTTTTGGAAAGTCTCATAATTATTGGCAAGTTCTTGTCAGTTACCTATTTTCAAACTGTTGTTTCAACTCATAACTCTCCTGTGCTGGTCTTAGTTCATCATGCTGGAGTCGTGACTGCATGGTTATTTGGATGAAGTGCAGCCAGCATCGCTAGAGAAATACCACAAGGCTAGGAGCTGGAAGCAGACACCAAGAAAAAAGCATCTGTCACCATACAAAATCAGTGTTGGTTACACCCGAGGGAAAAGAGGGGCACAAAGACGTGCTACACCCTTGGAAGGTCTCCAGCACTTAAACCATAGTGAAGACAGCGGCATGTTTCTGGGCAGGGAGAGAAGGAGGCATGGAAAGGCTTACCTGCAGTCAGCAACAGGGAAAGGGCAAGAGCATCACCGATGTTGTGCTCCCAGTCCTGCAGTCCTTACTGGGGGGAGGGACGTGCCCTTTCAACAGTTGTGTCAGTGATGGGATGGGAGGAGATTTAAGATGAACGTTTTTTGGGCCACTCTCCATTGCTCCTCTGGAACCGCTGACGGAGAAGAGTGGGAGCAGGAGCGGTCTGTAGATAGTTTTCTACAGCAAGGGGCACTTTTTTAGCACTGAGTGGAAGAAGTAGCCACACAACTCCCATTAACAATAACGCGATTGCATGTGTGAGTTCCTATTCACTGTACTGAAAATTTACCCCTAAGGGTCCACATAAATTTGAGTTGTTGACCGTGTGAAATGTTCTTTTATGGGCAATAAGGACACTGAGAGGCAGCTACATGTTTTCCTAAGCTCTGACCACATACCAGTATTTGTCTGCATAATTCTTCAATTTTTCTTCCCAGATTCTTCATACAATGCACACATTGCTTATAGAGTGCAGGCAAAAAATGGTTTTAACAACGGCATACTTTGTTATTAAATTAGGCCCTGGAACTATAATTCCCCGTCTCTGTATTTTGATGAGAAACCCTCTACGATGTTATCAAACTAATATATTGTAGCAAATTCTATATCTGCTGCCTGTGCCACATATAATATGAACTGTATGAGAAAGAGCTAACTTCCTAAAGAATTTTTTTTTCTTTCTCTCTATTTCTCACTAAGAAACAAACAGCTTACTGGCAGGTCGAGCATTCATGCTGCTGAATCTTACCTTTTATTTGATTATGTAAATGGAGAGGGACTGTTCTCTGGTACATCTTGGCAAAATTTAATTTCCAGTTTACACCTAAAACTCTCACCACCACCACCCCCTGCAAAAGATTAGCAATTGTCAATAATGCCATATATTCTCACTCCCTCTCTTTCTCTCCGACTTTCTTTCTTTCCTTTTCTCCACCCCCCCCCCCCTCCCCTTTTTTCCTTGCAGTGTTATCAGGCTGTCTTTCAAATAACTAGAGCAAAGAGTTTTGCAAGGGGGGCGTATATCCTCTCAGCAGACACATTCAGCATTTTGAACTCTACAATCGTAAACAATGGACATGCGTATATTTTAAAAAGAAACTTGGAGTAATCTATCTTAATTTAAAACTGACTATTCCTGTTCAGGCTTTTTCTTTTTTTTCTCTTGGAATACTACACATAAATCCTCAGACCATCTCCTGGTAATTCATATTAATACACTTGGGGAAATGGTTTGGATTCAAAATAAATGTTCTTGCAAATGTAGTTATCTCATCCTTCTCATTTTCTAGATCTCCAAATCCAGCTGGTTTAACTGTTTAACACCAGGAAGCAGTAATGGATTTTCCCTGCAACGCCCAGGAGCAGCTGTCTGGACCCAGAAGGGAGAGTCGGTTCCTGTGTGTGCCAGAACTCCACCAAAGGGACCCACGGGGGTGCCTGCAGGCACCTGTGCTCCCCAGGCAGACACATGGAAGGAGCAGGAGTGGCAGGAGTTACAACAGGGATTCGCAGGACTGCCGGCGTTGGCTTATCCCATGGGGTTATTCCCTTCCCTGCCCCCTGGCTGATGTATAGTGGTAGCAGAGGAGTTCAGGTAGCCAGCAGTTAGGGAGCCTAAACCCATGCTGTAGCTCTAGACTGATCTAGAAGAGCAGCTCTCATTTTGCTTGACTAAAACTTCTCTTGATTTCCTGGTGGCTTTTCTTCCCGTTTGTCTTCACTTGGGAAGAAGATCACGTAGGATGGGTTTCTCCTTATTAAGCCAATTCATGGTACACCAGATGAGCCTGACCACATGCCTGCGGACACCCGCTGGGATAGCTGTTTCATCCTGGACCCAGAAAAGAGTTTGGAAAAAGCATCATCCTGCCTGTATTTCTTTTGCTTTTCCTTTCCCCCTGCACCATCCTGGAAGTAATAAACTAGGGAATCTCATGTTCTGAAACAGTGCAACAATGAGGTGTATGCACAGTCTCATTCTGTGTAAACCCTTTTACTTGAAAATTAAACTTTTTGAAAAATAGGTCTCTGAAGAAATCCCCAATGTCTGCCCAATTCCACAACGTAACAGTTGCAATGGAAAACTGTTAACGTTAGCTGCAGTCCATGTGATATGTGGAATATGCTTCAGATTTAACATCAGCATTCAAGGCCATGACTATGTTTTGATGCTCCAAGCAGGAGATTTTATGCATTTAACATCAATTTTATGCATTATAGATCTTGCTGTACCTGGGTGCAGAAGTAACCATAGGACTCTGTGTTATTCATTCTGAATTAACTGTGAACAAAATATTTGCACCAGCTATTCATACAGTGGCTGCTTTTGCTATGTGTCTCTAGGTGGCAACTGAGTGACTCGGTGTCTTACTTGATTGGCTTTTAGGCAGAAGACTTTACAGGTACTATAAGCCACAGAAGGAAAGCGCTTGGTTTTCTAGCCGCATTGACTCACTGACAAAACCCTATATTACTGCTCACATCAGTATGGTGTAGGCAGTTTCATTTGTGATCTCTTGTTTGTCTCTTGAGTGAAATGAAGCTAACATGCTGAGAGCTGTCTTCGGCTAGTCACACTTTGGCATGTATGTGTGGGTTGTTTTTGTGGTCATAAAATTTTGAGTGGTGTAGAGCAGCAAGTGTGTTAGAATGATACCTGATAACAATGCTGCATCTTTACGATGTGTCAGGCTCTGTCTGATAAATCCTCTTGCTTTCCTTTCTCTTCCTCAGGATGTTTTAACTTCCAGAGGAAACAGTGATTTTTGCTGTAGAGGTGGAGGTGCAACTACTCAGCCTATGCCAGGAGCAGTGTCGTATCCTGAATTAAAGCAATCCATAAGGTAAGCAGAGGTCATAGCAACATGGGAGCTTCCCAAAATAACCATAAGCACCTTTTTTTCATTTTGTTATTTCCAGGCCAGCTGGGGCTTTTTTAAAAAAATATTGAAAACTATTTAATCATCAACACCTGGATGTGCACAGCACTTGCCACCTTCACCCTCCCTGAAATTTCATAAGGGATTTTAACATGCGTATTTAGAAAGCTCCGTCACCACAGCTCCAAAGTGGCTGTTACAATATTGATGATGTTTTATACAGTCAGTTGTAAGTTATAGCCAAAAGGAAAGGTTTAGGGCAAGATATAAAAACAGGATGTGACTGAGTGATTTAGAAGGAAGAAGGGAGGAATTCCTAGGAAATGGCATAATGCTGCTCAAAGAGCAAAAGGAGGCAAAGACTGAGACCAGAGGTGAAGTCCCAGAGCAGCAGAAAAATGAGTGGGTAGGAAAGTGGGTGCGTTTTTGATCAGAAAGGTTGTGAAAACACCATCCATAGTCAGTTTGGGTCTACAAAGACTGTTTTTCAAAGCTGCCCATTCTGTGAAGAAAACCAGTTGCCACAGTGTGCAGGCTACCTGCTAGATGGATGAGTGGAAAATAGCTCAATGATGGCGATGCAGGATCACAGAAATAACTGTAACTTCCAGCAATGGGTAAAAGGACTGCATTCAGGTGCAATCACAGGTTAGGGAATGAGTAAATTGGGCTATCCCTCAGCTCTACTGCTTATTTCTGTGAAACTCAGCAGTTTCTCATTCTTCCCTATGCACAAAAAGCAAAATCCCCACTTGCTCCCACGCTGACTGAACCTTTTCAACTGTAATGGATGACCTGATGTTCTGCTGCATGCTGCAGCGGGTCATTCAAAGTGGCCATGGTTTTCTTTGGGTTTACGGGCACAAGAAAGAAAAACAGTGCCTGAACCTCTTCAGCAAGGGGAGTCTCACAAAGGGCCAACATGGGAATGTCCTGAGACACAGTCCCCCTACCCCCTTTTGTGTGTGCTTGAAGGTGTTTTGGATAATGTGTTCATCTGAGGATTCATTCTTCTAGGAGATAAGCAGGAATGCTTCATTGAGAGGAAAGTGACAGGGAAAACTGTTTTACTTTTTTTACCAAAGTACTTGTAAAAGGTGAGGTGGGTGCTCTCAGAGCAGTGGGATTTTCGGTGTACAAGAGCAGAACAGGTCTTTGTTACCGGTAGGGTGATCATGATGGTTCGGGAAGTGCAAAGGCTGTTGCTTCCACATGTCTGAGGTGCTCTGTGCTCCTCAGGTGTGAGCTGCGTGCATCTGGAGCTTTCTGGCCATCCCCACATACACCCAGCTGCTGCTGACTCGGCTCTCATCTCCTTCTCCCTGCATATTCCTGCCAAGCAGAAACGTCTTGTGGTTGTCTCACCCCCAGATCAGTCCATGGTGCAGGTTTCCAGCACAAAGCGATCTGTGACAGGCGGTGCGGTGTGATCACTGCAGGCAGCCTGACTTCACATTAAATGTAATTCTTTCCATAATTCTTGTTGCTTATTAACACGTTGGAGGCCTGATCCTGATTCCTTTGAAGGTGGTGACAAAGCTCCCACTGAACTTAGTGGGAGGTGAAGGGCGGCCTTTGCTGCTTGACAAAAACAAAACGTTATGGTGCTGGAGTTGCTTGAGAAGCATAAATCCAGCAGCTCTTAAACTTTGTGGGGTTTTATTCCTCCATCTTTTCTTTTTTTTTTTTTTTTTTAAAGCTACACCTCTTCATTACAGTGTTATTTTATAAAAACCATAGAGCTGTAACCCAACCCTATTCCTGGCCATGCCAGTGGTTGTCTCTGTGCGGGCCATGTGCAGTGCCAGGATCTGGCAGCTGTGGGTGCTCGGCAGCCCCAGGAATCCTGCTTGGCATCTCCTTCTGGCGATGGCAGGCAGAGGCAGCACGCTGCCCCGCTGCAGCCTCCACGTCAGCCTGGGTGCCGCTGGCCTTTCCTCATTGCACTTCATCTCAAGCTTCAGTCTCTCCTGGGCCTGAGGTCTGCGAGTCTGGCCCAAGGCCCTGCCAGGCACCTGGGGCTGGGCAGGTGGTGCCTCCTGAGGAAATGGCCATGTGGAGAGCATGGTGGTGGCTGGGAACCACGCCTCCCGCCGTCTCTGGTGCTACCATGAGAGAGCCCCACGCCCCTGCCCTCGCTCCCCTGCAGCCTCTTTGCCCCTCAGTACTCCCTGCCCTGCTTTGCACCCTTTGGGGTTTGCTTTTTGTGCAACCTGTCCTCCTGGTTTTTGCAATTGTGTCGTGCAAGCAGAAATAGGGCTGTAATCTGAGCAAGCCCACAGCCTCAAAAGCTGTCTGCCTGCTTCGCTCGGGTTTCAGTATGCTGCCACCTCACCTATTGAGCTAAATTTCCCATTACAACTTGAATTTAAATATTCTAATAAATTTGTTTTAGAAACTCTTACAGCTCCCTTGTGCCATTTGCAGGGAAACACTCTCTGGGTTTTTTTCTGGGAGATGGAGATTTCTTTGTGCTTGGGGTGACTGATTGAATTTTACCTGCGCTAAATTATATTTGCACATTCTAGTAATTGCAAAGGGCCACACAGAGAAACAAAGCATTGACTGCTGTTGTACTGGGATTTCCCAGATGTATAATTTCAAATTGATATGAAAAAAACCCTTGCAATGCATTAATAATAGCAGAAAATGTAACTCAGTTGGCCAAGGGTGAACAGAGGCGCTTTTTTTTTTTTCTTTTTTCTGAGCTGCAAAACAAGCTATAGACCTCAGGTGACTAGCATTTATTGTTAGAATGGGTTTTCTATTGCATACCTTCTGAAACACAAAATAAAGATTTATACTGACCAGCTTTGCTGTATATAACAGATCTGGATCATACCTGGGAAGCAGTGTGGGATTTTTTGAAGTGAAAGCAGAAGGTTTTGTCTAATTCAAAGGCACTTTTCGGTTATTCAGTCTTCTGGCAGGTCACCTGTCCTTTTTTTCTGCTGCTCAATATTGTCTCATGGCTGGAAATATGACATTGAAAAAGAAATCTTTGGCAAACAGCACATACTTTTCAAGTAATGTCATAGTGCAGTGAGAATGAGAGGGAATGATGCTCAGTAAAGATACCAGTGGTGTACTTACATGTTTATTAATAAAGCATGAAAATTAGCTGTTTAAAGGCATGGGCTAGTTGTCAGAGGACTGGTTTTCCCACTTTTCACAAAATCAAAAGAGATCAAAAGCCCTGATATACATTTAATAATACTACTACTACAACTAACAAATAATAATACTACATCTATCACACGTTATAATAAAGTGCTTGTGCATCCATCCAGCTCTGCCTGGCTGCCTGAATGACTTCAGGGTGGTTTCTCACGGGCCTGGAGCATACACATAGAGCATAAATACTTCACTGGAACTATGCTGGTGGAAGAGGGTACAGGCTCGGAGGGAGAGGGACACACAAACTACTAGCACATCAGTCTGAACAGCAACCTCAATATCTTGCCAAGCTACAGTCCTGTTTTCTAAAGGAGGAAAGGGGAAAGGGTACTCACAGACCTGGATTTTAGCCTTGGGATATCGCTGCTTTGTGGGATACGGCTCACACCCCGGTGTGGCTCTCCTCTGTAGAGCAGACTACAAGTAGCAGCTTAAGGTTTCCTTTATGGGCATCCCCGCTGCATATTGCCAGCCACCCTCACATTGCCTCTTCGGTCCCTTTAGTTTACAGAGCAAACACTGCAGCCTGGCCACTGGGAAGGTTTGTAGAGTCCTGTCCAAAAGGCCCACCCAAAGGGTGGCAGAAGGACCCTCTGCTTGCCGGTGTTACCGCTCCTCCTTGCTACTGACCTCCAAAAGCAGCGGGTGGCATGCAGCAGGTCCCGGTGGCTGGTTGCTGCTGCTGCTCTTGCTGTGGCCAGAGTAGAGCTGGATCTCTGTTTCACAGAATGAGGAGGCATACATGCTGTTTTCCTGTTTTGTTTTGCATGGTTGTTTTTTCCCCAGCATAAAACCACCAGCAGCAATAACAAACCTCTGTTATCACCACTATTTTTAATGCTGTGAGCAATTGTAACTGGAAGCCACCTCCTTGCCTGTGCCTTACAAGCACTTCTTCCTTTCCACTCAAACTCTGGAAGTGCACAGCCTAACTATTGCTGCCTTCATGCTCTTGCAAATTTTAATGCATTATTAATAATTTTGTAACATATTTCTTCAAGCTCTTTAGCAGAAAATGTTATTTCAGTGCTGCCTCTGATAAGAGTCTTAGTCACCATGTGCACTATTTCCAAGCCACCACACAACCTGAGCTTTTAATTTGTTCCCCCTGTTCAAACACAGGAAGGACCTTCTGAGAATAATATTTCTCATTATCTGATTGCTTTTGTGAATCGTTTCCTGCGTTTCTAGGTATGCTTATCATCATATCATAGACAGTACAGATGGGAGACCTATTAACTAATCTAGCACACTCTCCCCCTCTCACCCCCACGATGAGACATCATTTAATTTGTGGAACATATTCACATCCAGATAAATCCATATTTGTGCTTTGGAAAAAAATAACAACAATGCCAGTAAAAAAACCCCCAACAAATCCCCCCGGAGGAGATGTTTCCATAATTGCTGAAGAAGGCAGTCTGTCCATCAGCTCAGGTCACCTTTGCCTGTCCATAAATGCCCTTGCAAAAGCAGGGTTCTGAAAGGCAACCAACCGAGGTGCTGGACTGGGTGAGAGGGTCTCGCTCCCTCCCTTGCCCTTGCTGTGGGGTGCAAGAGGCAAAAGATCCGATTAGCTGAAAAACGTTAGCAGGTAAATGAGCTTTACTGTGGGCCCAGAAGCTGCCGGATGGCGGTGTAAGGAGGTGGTGAGAGGGAGTCGCAAAAGGATCTGAGAAGAAAGGGAGATTGACAATTTTTGACTGAAAATGTATTTGTTGAAAAATAGAGAGCTGACAAAACTGAAATACTTCAGAATAACATTTCAACTTCTCCAGAATGTCCCCATTTTTCATAAAAAATGTGAAATAGAAAATGCCTATATAATTTTCTGCAAGTTAACATTTTTTTTCAATTGACAAATCAAATTTTTCTCTCAATTTTATAATTGGATTCTATTTTATTTCCACCAAAAATCTGAAGGGGTAAAAACAGAAAAAATGTGTGGGAGGAAACGATGCTGACACTTTTTTTTTTTTTTTTAATACATTCTTTCTGGAAAAAAGATGGGGAAAATAATTATTACCTCACCCCCCTCCCCAGGGAAAAAAAAAAGAAAAAAAAATACCTTTGTACCTTTGTATTTCAAAACGTTTTGTTCAGACACTGCATGAAGATGCTTAGGAAGGACGAAAATCTTTTGTTTCTTTTTAATACTATGTATTCATGCTCACATTGGTATATATTATATGTATTATAATAAGTATATGTAATCCTTAATAATTGTAATGACAAATTGCATAGCAATGGTTGTTCATACATTGCTATGTTGAACAGAAAAGAACAGGATTTTGTCTGCCCTCCCCAGAAAGTGAGGGGAAGGCAGAAATGCCCCCAACACCGTGGGGCTGTCGGCAGGGCACTGCGCAGGGTCGGGGTTGCCTGTCCCCATGAGCCCACGCTCTGGGGGTGGCCAGTCTCAGACTAGCAGAAAGGATAATTTTGTGGCGCCAACGTGATATTTGTGCTGTTCAGGCAGTTACCCAGGTATGAGTCCCTCTCTCTGTCCATAGCATGTATGAACTGAGGCAGCATCAGAGGGCCGGCAGCAGGATGATTTGGTTGGGAAGGCAGCACTTCTGCTGCACTGATTGCTGTTGCTTGGTAAGGAAGCAAAAAAGTATTAAAAAATTAGATTCTATTGGTGATGTCTGGCCATGCAGTGCTTCATGAGAGAATGTTCCTTCTTATGCTTAATGCTGCAACATCTTCAAGTCATTACAGGGAGAAAACCCCTGTCATTTTTGAGGTACATTTTTATTTTTCATTCTGGAAGTTTCAGAGTTCCACATTTCAGACAAATGAACCATTTTTAAGAACCTGGAGCATGAACCTGCAGGGTCTATGTACATAGCAACTACAGAGATGATGAAAGGAAAAGGTACTGGACTATCACCATGCCTCTCCAGCTCTAAGCGTTTTGTCACATCTGCTCTGCTCCAACATCTCAGTTTTTGCAGTCAGGGGACAAAGGCGAACTGTCAGTCTCAGATAACTGGCTTTGCTATATCCTAAGGGGTTGTGGCCATTTTTTTCTGTCTTTTCTGTAGCTAAAAAACCCACCTGCAGACCTTTGCCTGTTCCCTGCTGGCATAGCTAGAGATGAGCAGCTTTTGTGCTATTTCCCTTGAGAATATTGCTTACTGCTTTTTAATTACCAGTACAGAACCCTAACACTGTTCGTTTCCACGTTGTCAGCTTGGTCACAGATCAGTGAGGGTCAGAGTGAACCCTATGGGGCTTGAGCATTGGCAGGGCAGTGGGGAGCGGGTGGCCCTGGTGGGAGCACCCCAGGATGGGTCAGTGGTCTGCTGCCAGCTCCAGCAGTGCCACAGCATGGCGGGGACATGGGGAACAGCCCGGCAGAAAGCAGACGGAGGCAGGCAGTGCTCCCAGGGGCATGAGGAAAAGCTCCCATTAACCAGGATTTTTTGGTCCTGAAATGGCACTTGCTTGTCTCGGCCAGATGCATGTGATAGATAAAATGATATTCAAAAAACGATATTCATCTCCAGTGATGGCTTCTTGTAGGTCAAGAAAAAAAGAGGCAATTGCAAGGATAAAGGGAGGGCAAGGGGGAAACAGGAGGGAAAACAGTGCCAGTAGTGAGGATTTAGCCCGCAAATCTGTGTGGCTGGCTGTGACTACTGCAGCAGCAGCTATAGTGAGAATACATTGCACTTTTTTGTTGACTTTTCAGTTTTTTAATTACCGGCAAGTTGGTAATGGCATGCAGAATCAGATCCTGCTTCCTTTCACACTCCAGACACTCACGTCTTGACCACAGGGCCATAAAATTATCAAAGGAAAATATTATTGGCCATAACCACCTTGGTAGTATTTTTACAACTCCTGATTGACCACAAATCTATATTTAATAAGAAAAACAAAGCAAACACACACCCCATTCACTTTTGCTGGTGCTGTACATTTGACTGGGAAACACATTCATTCTATAGGGAGGCAGGAATTGCAGACCGTGCCTAGGAAAATATGCTTATTATATCCATGACTGGAAAAAAAATATATTTTCTGGTTTAGGTATTTTCATAAGTTGTCCCAGGCTTTATCAGCTCAGCTGGCCTCCGGCTAAATTATTGCAAATATTGTACTCTACATATTCATTGTAGTGGCACATTAGAGAAAGACTTTTATGTTTTGAGTACCTTACACAACATAATTCAGAAATATAGTCTTTACTGGTTAAAAAATCACCCCTTCAGGGATTTGGATTCCTGAGGAAGCATAACACAGCCTGAAATAGTCTTGTCTTCTCCACTTAGGTTTCAAGACAGGGAGGTCCTTTGTTTCATGCTTCTAGAGAGCTGTTAAGGAGAATCGTGATAGCTTTGAACACTGAGGACAACACTTGCAACCACTGGGAAGATACTCTGAGGCAGAGCAGAGGCTTATGGTTTCTGTCAGGACCTCCAAAAGAAAAAACACTCGCTGCAGAGTTAGCCTGGGCCTGGACACTGAGCTCCACCTGGTTAATGTTCAAGCCACTGCAAGCACTGGGGTTTAGCCAGGGTGCAGCCTGATGCTCTCAAGGTGGAAAGAGCAGGGGTGTCCCTGGGGGTGTTTTACTGTGTGCTGTGGGAGCACCTGCCTGACCTCTCTGGGTCTGGGTGCAGGAAAGCTCCCTGCCAACAGCTTGCCTACCTGGTACCATGACCTGCCCTGCCTCCTGCTTGGTCTTGCCCGCCCAAAGCATGGGTCTGGCCAGTGGGGTAGACTTCTGCTGCCGCCAGCTGTGTGGCAGCAGGGTGCACAGAGGTGGTGTCAGAGCAGGAGGGCATTTCCACCATGGCCTGTGATCACAGGAGATGTGGGCAGCTTGCCACGGTGAGGAGGCATGTGCTGGAGAGCTGCATGGGAAGAGCTGCCCCTGGCCACAGCTATGGCTGTGTACCCCAGTAGGTTTCCTAGCTGTGAACTGGTGTTCCTGAAGCAGGACTAATGACACAAAGCAGGGTGTGATTCTTGCCCAATGAAGAACTACGTGGACTGGAAATTACTTTGGACATTGTGTAAGGGTGGACACCTTGGAGAAGCTGTGGCAACTGCCTGTGTCAACCCACAAGGACAAGGGAGGCTGGGCCACCCCAGGGCTAAGTTAATTAAGGTCACAGCTATGGCTAGGAAATTTGATGTTGACAGATGTTGAAGTTAACAGATACTACCTTGCAATTATTTCTGTTGCCAATGCACCTGAAATTATAGAAGCCATGTGTAGCAGCTGACAGGAGGTGGCAATTGGCTCCCAAGGGTACACAATTTGCTTCTGACCAGACAAGCATACATGTCCACTGAAAAGGATGCCACTCCACCACTGCACAGTGCTAGGTCAGCCAGCGGTGAGCAGTATGGGATCCACTGTTACAGACAGGTGGGTGTCTTCATGGACAGCCTTATTCCTAATATCCCATGTGCTTGTTAGCAGCCTGCTTCCCTTGGCTGGTTTTTAGGAATCCAAACCACCTTCTAGCACGCTGGCTCCTGAAGCTCTAACCTACTATTAGCTATGCACAGCTGATATAATTACACAAGAAATGTTGCAGGATAGAAGAAGCCAGCAAAAGATGCAACCTATAAATCTGCTTAGATGGCAGACAGTACATTCGTATCACTCTGGCATACCACATCTTGCGTGGAGGAGCAGGTTTGCTCTGGAAATGGGTTCAAAGCACTGCCAGTATCCACTTTTGTATGATGAGCACTCTCCTGTTGCTACTGGTCCAGGTAAGTTGCGGTGATAAGGACACCTGGTAAATTTGCATCTTTGCAGGGTCAGAGCTCATGCATTGCCCGATAGCTCGCCTTCCCACAGTGGCTGGAGGAGGCATCAGCAAGGTGAGTGCAGTGGTACACCTTATGGCACTGGAAACAGCAAAGTAGCTGATACTAGGATTTGTTATATGCTGGCCATCTCACACGCTTGCCTTCACTGCTGCTGGGCCCACATCCCCTGCCTCCGTTCTCCTTATGGGCACTTGGTCCACTTAGTCTCCACTCACCTGCTTCTGTGACTTCCTCCTCATGCCTTGCACCTCCTTTACTTTCCAGAAGATAATCTGCTGGTCTGATGGGTCCTTCTCAAAGCAGGTCACTTCCGTGTCTTGTGGGATGCTATTTCTCCCGCAGCTTGTGCAAGGGTATTTCTCAGTCCTATCTTAGTCAGAAGACCCAACTAAAGGAGTGGAAAATCATATTGCTATTTCCTGCCTGCATGCAGGAAAAATGAAGTCTCTTCCATTTTTCATTCTGTAGCACAGCAAAGCCAAAAATTGCTACTTTTATGTAAAAGTATGCACATAACTGACTTTTCAGTTGGCTGGCTGCATTGAAATACTGGAAGGAAACATTCTTTCTGCTTGATCTGAAGCAACTTTTTTTTTTGTTGTTTCCTAGGCAAATGGGAAAAAAAATGTTAAAAATTTAATTTAAGGCCAAGTAAAACATTTCATTTGACTTAAAATAAACATTTTCTTCACTATAAAATGAGAATTTCCAGTGCTTTCTTTTTGTGAAGGAAACCAAAATCTTTCTTTTTTGGATAGAGCCAAAATTTTTCAGTGAAAAAACCTCCATGGTTAACCTTTTTCTATGGGATATGCTTCCATTCTTACTCTCTACCTTGTGCAGGGCTTTGGCTTGACAGGAGCTCACTGAGGACTCTGAGAGGAGGGGTGCATCTACCTCTCAAAGCAGGAACCAAACAGAAGAAATCCACATCAGCCCCTCCCACCCCACAAACATCTCATTACGTGCCTTTTTGCAATTCAACTCTGCAAATAAAAATCACCTTGAAAAGTGTAAGGAGAGTGTATGTTAGAAAGAAAATTAAAGGCACATGTTTATGAACAGCTCCCATCCTTCCTCAATTTAACTGCTGAATTTTTTTTTTTGTCTTCTGTTTCATGACTTGGACAGTGTTAAAAACACTGAAGCACTTTTATTCACACATCATCAACTTGTAGGAAGAAAATAAAAAGTAAGTGCCAGCGACTTTGATACCATATATGTGACAAATACTGTGACGCTATTAAAAAAGTGCTGTAAAGTATGGCCTGCTGGACCTTGCAATTAACCACTAAGACATGCCCAGCACCTCCTATAGCTGAAAATCAGAATAATGGAGGAACTGGGGCCTCTGAATGCGTCCTTTGAAGAGCAAGCGTTGCGCTCCTGGTGATAATTTTACTCTGCATTGCATTTAAGATCATCTGCACTCAGTTCCTGTTAAAAAAAATATTTTCACGTTTTGCCTTTTTGTAAAGGCCAAAGGAGCTCGGCTGCTGCGACTTTTCCTGAGGTTACTATGATATACTGTGCCACAAACTTGAAATGCAAATATGTAGATATATTTGAATATAAGGTCTCTTACATGGTGAAAGCCACAGATGATCTTATAAACGTAGTTAAGTCTACTAGCTTTCCGCTCTAGTATTCTTTCTTTTCTTTAGCTGCATGGGTAGCCCTCTGAGAGATTTATCTTGTTGCAGCTTCCCAGGGACCAAACTGCACGGTGGGCCAAGGATGAGCTGGTGCACATGCACCTGGGCTGCGGTGCCCCCACGCCCCGCTCCCTTCAACACCGCCTGGGCTGTGTCTCTGCCGAGATCAATAAAATGGAAATGTCATCTCTTCATCACCATGAAGGGGAGGTTGGTATTAAGTTTCAGCACTCGATGTTTGCAGCGACAGAAATTGATACACGTTCCTTGTGTTATTTCAAGGCTCGGAGCTGTTTGCAGCTGTGTCTTTATCAGAAATTCTTGCCTCTCTGCCTCTGTCAAAAGCTTTTAAATTACTTTATATTTGTAGCTTTTGAGCAGCTGGATCTCTCTGCTCATATCCTTTAATTTGTTGAAATGCAGCAACAGCACTGTGGCCAAGGTAGCATGCCTGAAAACATCTCCAGCCAGTCATAGAATGGACTGAGCGTGTGATGAAGTAGCTTGTAAATATAGCCCCAGATTCTTGCTTTACTTATGAAGGTGTCACCTGCCCTGACCGGTTCTGAAAGTAAGATGGGACTAAGCACTGCCTGAACAGAAAGCATGGGACAGGGCGGCTGCATCACCTCTCCCCAAATCTTAGTTCCACCACCCAGCCCCCTTCCCCTCTGCATGAGCTCCCCCATGCCTACCTGAAAAACACCAGTCACCCAGTCTGGGGACAGAAGTAGCACCAGGAGCCTCAGGGAACTGGTTCCTCAGCTGCAACCATGAGTGGCTACGAGGGGAAGAGAGAGTCTGTTGGTAGCTTGTGCACAAACCACCAGCTGAAACATATTCACACAAAGCGTTTGTCAAACAAGTCAGAATAACAAATGCATATATAAAAAAAGCGAAGAATTCATTAACAGAAAAGAAGGCTAAATTAGTCAAATAAATAATTCACCGCAAATTTCTCAGTTCTGTTTCATACCAAACATTTATGTTAACCTTCTCATTCTTCAGCTTGCTGAAGCTCTGAGGGGATTAAAGCCAACTGAAATCTGTGGCTATTAATGAAGTAATAGCCCAAACCCTATCTCTATGGGAAGACTCACAGCTAGGTCTTATATACTTGTGGGCTTTCACCATTCATACCCCAATTCAGGAAACCACTTCAGCACGTTTATGTGAAGAGCACATTTATCTATTTTTTCTCTTCTGATGGCTCTGTGAAGAGTTGTAGCTGTTGCCTTAAGAAGGGACTTAACTTTGTGTTTCAGGATAACTGGAAATGTGACAAAATTTTGGGAGAGTTTTCCAAATGATGAAACCCTCACAGGCTAAGGGCACAGGACCAGAATCTTAAGTAACAAAATTAAAGTCTTTGGTACCTGGGGATACCATGCACAGCCTGCAGCCTCCTTCAAAGTTCCCTCACAAAGAGGTTGGCTTAGCTGCTGGCTGGGTGCAAAGCGCAGGTTAACAAAAGGCTGTTGTGCTGGTGCTGCCTGGTGGAGTCCCTCAGCAAATGTGCACAGGGTAGCAAATCTGGATCAGTTTTCATGCCCTGTGACTTTTCCCTCTTTGTAGGGCTCCCTGTGTCGCTAAGATCAGTGCATTGGCTAAGCAATGGTATTTCTAATCATTCCGGTCTATACTGCTATATCGCCATTGTAACATTGATTAAACAGTTAAAATACAGCATGATGAAACCGATGAGAATACAGTACTTTGAAGTTACAGCTCACGACTGCTTCCAGTCACTTCCACACAAAGCAATAAAAAGTACAATCAATGAATCGGGATTTCATCAGCAAGATTTAACCTCAGTCGTTGTCCGTAGCATTGCTGAGGTTTTAAAGACCATGTCGTGACCCCTTGTTGTGGCTTGGGTATGGAGCCCTTGGCTGAACCAGAGGTCTCTGGTCAGGGATTTGTTTATCATATACAATGATTTTGTTTTTGCCATTACTAAATTCCCAGTGTGTATGTATCTTCTTTTTGTCTGTGCCATTCAGAACGGTCTCCATTTCTTGTTAATTTATAAACAGTGCAATGAAATCAAATGAGACTCCCGTAGGGCTTTCTTTTTATTGTAAACATGGTAATGCTCAGTGAAAACACTGAGGTATTTCAGCTACTAAACCCAGCAGGAAAAATAATAGTTTTGGGGAGGTGGTGGCAAGCCAAATATAGCATTTGTTCAAAGTAGCATCTAAAATACTTAGTTATTTTGTAAGCATCCAACATATTTGGTTTCCCCCAAGAAGGATTTTCTGGCCATATCTAGACAGAAATCTCAGGTAAGCTTCTCTGTCCACACTATATACTAAATGTATGTGTTCTCCGTTTTGTGGGAAAAAAAACCCAAACACAAAACCCACCAGATAAGAACTTTTTTCACCTTTTGGACATGTGAAAGACTATGCTGAGTCTCTCTTTCAGGTGCTCCAAATAAAACAATGGGACAAAGATGTGCTTAAACACTGCAGAGTTCTGCTCTGTCCCATCATCAGATGGAACAGCAAATTCACTTTTAACAAAAATAATAAAAAAAAGCTTTTAAAATGTCCTCTCCTGGTGGAACTGAGTGACTGCTTCTTGCTCAAAAAAGGCTGAAAAATAAGAATTAATTACACTGAATACATAAATTCCGATAGAAATCATTTCTGTTTCTAGACATGGGACATTGCTCTTTATTATTTTTATGATGTTGCAGAACTACTGAGGTTATAACATACATTAAAAGTAGGTGCCAAGCTTTCTTAAATTAAAGGGCTGGCTATGCTCATGCCTCACCTGTGATGAGTCCTTCTCAGTCGCTGTGTGTACCCAGCGCCTGTACACCTGAGAGCTTACAATGGATGTCTCTCTCCTCACTCCATGAAACAGAAGCACATTTTTTTGTAAAGTAGAGCAATGTGGCAGCAACGCTATTGTTCTGCTGGGTGAATCCTTAAACAAAGTGAGACAGAGAGAACTGATAGACTGTATTTAAAGTCTATAAAAAGTTAACAGCCTCTTCTCAATAATTATGTATCTATAAAAAAATAAAGATGATACAGGGCCAAAACTTAATGGCATTTATGTTAATGTGATACTGAACACTCACAGGCTGTAGATATCTGCAGAAGTGGGTCACATATAGCTTAGAAGCTTTACATTGTATATTCTGTTCAGCCTGTGTCTGTTCAAGTAAGTTTTTTGTGTGTAAAGTGAGCAAGTCACCTCCAGTACTGCACTGCTGTGCATGCTGCCTGTGTTTCTGTGGAATCAAGAGGGACTGAAAACCTTCTGTTTGTTGATGGCTAAGACCTGTTTGTTTAATATTCAGGTGCAGGGCAAATCTAGTTCCATGTCCTTACGGGTGCCTTCATTCTCATAAAGTCCCGTTGCCTATCCAGAATAGGAGCATGTGAAAACGAGGACTTAATTCCAGCCAATACCAGTTCATTGTGGCTTTATACTGGTTTTGCAGCAGGCTGGTTTCACTGGGCTGCCCTGCCTTGCCATTACTGTGAGTGAGAACCTCCATGTCTGTGTGATTAAAGGAGCCCCAGAAGTAGTCTCTGCAGAGATCAGAGTGAAGGAGCATTGTGGGATGAGGGGAAAACACAAAGACCTTTGGGAATCCAGAGAAATACGCTCCCCTCTGTTTTTTTAACTGGGAACTCTAGCCCTCATTTCCTTGCTGCTTTTATGAAAAATTCAAAGTTATATCAGGCATTAAAATGACAAATTGGCTGATTTTGTCTGTTGTTATAAATATGGAGCACTATTTGCTTGTCAGGAAGCTTGATAATTAGCAGCGGTCTATGTGGTATCAAGGCAAGAGATCATCAGATCAAGTTTCATGTTTATTCCACAGCCAGCATCTTCCCTATTGCTAATGAAAGTGTCTCCCAGGGACTGGCATATCTGAGCCTGGCAGCTATGTAACATCACTCTTTGAGCTTCACTTCCATCCCAGCCCTCATTCTCATTTGGTTTTTGATCACAACCCGTATTTAGAAGTGTACCCTATTATCAAATACGTTTTCAATAGTGCTTTTTGAGGTGAAATGAAACAATACGTTTTCTAGTAATTTTTTTGCTGGTAAGCATAAGCACGTGTTTGTGGGGTGTGCGTTTATACTGCCTGCAGGGTGGTCAGCTTTGTTATTTTGTATGGGTTGGGCATGTGCGGTCAAGAAGACATAAAAGGCCATCAGGTTCCTAGTAGTTCACAGTTTTCCTCCTGCTTCTTCACAAAACTGAAAGATTTTTGTTGGGGAAACTAAAATGTCTCTGAAAAGTCATGATTTAATGAGGAAAAGAATTGCAAATAATGCAAAGATTAAAATGGGAATCCTTAAGAGACTCAATGCTTTCATTTGCTAAAATACTCCCTGCAGAAAATCTCCTCATCTTACCTTTTCCCAGTCCAGCCTTCATACTGCTGTGACTATTTCTGTGTAATGTGAAGAAGCTGATGGTTTGGTATAAGCAGTAAGATCACAGGACTTTTGATACTGGAGTATTGGATCAGTTGTCATGTCATGACATACATATTCATAACCTAGTAGGCCTTGTAGTCGATTTATGCATAAGGGACTGATAAGAAAAAAATTGATTTATGATGATCTCAAAAACATGGTCTCCCAAGATGTATTCTGCAGCTTTGAGACCTACAGTTTAGGCTCTATTAATTTTACAGTGCTGTCTGGAATTATCCATCTGTTTAAAGGTTAACTGTCTTTACACTTTTGAAATGGGTAGTTCTGTTTTGGTTCTTGCTTTGTTCATGCCACTGATTTATAAATTATTAAATCTATCACTGCACAAAAAGACTGAAATTGGTTGCCAGATTACAACATCTACTTATTTCAAAGTTTTAGCAACTTTTTGATATTGTCTGAAATACTGCCTGTTAACTGCTAGGAGGAGGGGAAATGTTGGACCCAATGGCATGTGTTGTACAATTTGATAACTTGCTGCAATAAAACACCATTATTAATATTATTATTATTTTTATTATGTGGCCATGTGTCCAGAGGAGCACATCAGACAAAACCTTCAACATAGCACAGTACCAGACAAACTGTAGCATGTGGTCACACAGTGAGAGAGGTGGTGGGGTCTCCTGATTGAGGAAGAGCTACAGGCAAACCCCATGGAATTTCCTCTTTTATTTTTTGAGCAAAGTAGTCAAGCTATAATGTTTATTTCATTTCAGTAGTGTTGCTTGAGCGGGTAGGGCCATGGCTCTGCCTTGCCCCTTTCCTTTCAGGGCAAGTGAACTGGTCTTGCTTGTTGGGAAACTTGTGGTTGGAGGGGAACTGGGAAGAAGTGGGGATGGAGCTATGATATGCATGGGGTGGCTCTGAGTCCATGTGCCTTCCAGCAGGCACGCACCATCCCTTGCTCAGGAGTCTGACTGTTGTCTAGAGTGAGCAGCAGTGTGGACGTTGGGGTCCATGGTTCCACTCACAGAGCCTATTCCTGCGTGAGTGCAGGTTAGATTTATCGTGCTCGTTGACAGTAATAAATCTGTAGGTGACAAATACTAAGTGCTCCATCATCTCTTCTACAGAGTACCCTTCTGCCAGTGGTTTTGGCAGCTGCGCAGTTGTTTGCATTTTTAGCATGAGACCAATTGAAAAGCCAATTTAAGTGCATCCAGCTAGCAGGGAAGAGTGCCTGAATTTCCAATGAATTTTCTTTTGCGTTGCATGCACGTGTGTGGGTTTCTGTACTGCAGCTTCTTGTTGTCAGTGCTACCTGAGCATGTTGACCCATTGTGGTAAGTACCTGTCACGGTCTTGGTAACTGTTGGGCAGTGACAGTTTTAATGAAGTTATAATGCCTTGTCTTGTGTCTATGTATATTTGTTTGTCCAAAATTTTGCAGATAGATCAGAGATTCTTCTACAGAGCTAAGCTTTAAAAAAATCCTGCCATTAATTTTCTAAGTTGATTTTGGACTCTTAATTAACTTTGTCTGCAGTGTACAAGCTCCAGTGGAAACTTCCTTTCTCAAAGCACAGGAGACTTATCCTTACATTCCCTGCTGCTCTTGGACAGATACTAACCCAGGAGAGCTGTTTCACTTGTCTTTCTTGCTGGATCAGCAAAAGCAGAAATATCACCTGTGCAATATCTCTTGTATATAGAATGAGTAGCTCAGCTTTAGCATAGTTCTGTGAGAAGACTATTTTGCAGGAAAAGATGTTCCTTGTAGTATTATTTCTTCTCATAGCTTGAGAAACTCTGCATGAACATTCATCATCTGATGATAGTCAGACATGGGTGAAGAAATTTGTTATACAGACTGATAAATGTTGAGCAACTACTGTTCCCAGAAAGTCATGTTCAGAGGTTCATACACTTAATATTCGAATACTTGGCATTTGCATGGAAAAAACTGGAGAAATTCCCAAGAGAATACTGGATAAATACCTTATGATCTGGTCCATTAACTTCACTGGAGAGGTCAGCTATAGCATTTTGCCCAAATATAATTTGTTTTTCTTTCATTTAAAACTGAAAATGGACAGGCTTTTTCCTAAGATGTTCAATTGTTAAACTAAATTATTTTAGTTTGTGTTGAAAATTGAAGTTCTCAGGTTTGAAGTTCTTGCATTTACAATGTAAAGTTGAAAATTTCTACATAAAAAGACACTTTATGTGAAATAAATTATTTAAATGAACTCTTAATTTTCCAGTGAAAGCCCAATTATGTTGGAAAATTTTTAACCATTTTCTCAAGAGTAGAATCCTCAAGAGAAATGAAATATAGCTGGTATATTCTCACAGAATCATAAAACCCCTCCAAAGTTTGAGGACGCCTCAAGAGTTCACCTAATTTACTTCTCAGAGTATGCAATGCTACAGACAGAAAAAAGATAATGGTTTAAATGATCGTAATGAAGAGTTTAAATTATTATCCATGTATTTCAAACAAGCATTGGTTTCCAAACCGCTGGCAAATAATTGTTCCCGTGTAACTTCTAATGTGTGAGTTTTACCTGAACCAGCTGTGTGGTTTATTCTGAATTAATATTTCTTTTACCTAGTGTTCAGAGATTCCAGTCAGGAACAGGGTCCTCTTGTGCCGAGGTACATAAGGCTACAGAATTTAGCAAGAAGCTCCATGCTGAAGGGAATGTCATCTGAAGAAACCCATCTCAAAAGTCTTCCTTGAGATCATACTTCTTCCTAGAAGATTTCCAATACACTCAGATATGCTTTTGGCAGTAAATAACATGTTCTTTTTGAATGGGGGGCAACGTCTGTAATTTCAGTTTTACCAAAGATTGCACCCTATGGGTTGAGCTTGCCAATGGATAACACCCTTAAATGTAGAATGTCAGTCTACAAATTACCAATCTCTTCCTGAAGTGCTATGGTCTGTGAGCAGACAGGGTTTTGATTTTTAAGCAAGAAGCGGCTAAGTGAGATGCTATTGTAGGAGGTAATTATGAAAAACAAACCTCATGGCTGTGATTGCAGGAGCTGTTGTGATAAACACAGGTAAAAACTTTGAGTCTGGAAATAAAAATGCATTTATTCAACAGTTTTCTGTGGCCACAATATAATTGAAAAGGATGCTGAGATCTCATTACTGCTGAAAAGGTCTTCTTGCTATGTGGAAATGTGGACATAAAGCAATAGGGGAGAGCTGAACACTAAAAACATTGACCTGCTTCCTTTGGCTCTTGATTAGTCTGGGGATGAGGAAGATCTGCACACCCATCTGGCAATCTCTTGTAAATATTGACTTCTAGGGAGCAATGCCATCCCACCAGCTTGAAGTGATGCCTTCCTTTGTTACTGCCAGATTGTGGCATTTCAGATAATAGCTGCCCTGCACAATTTCCTACCCTGCAAAGTTTCATCACTCCTTTAAAGAGCTCCAGATACTTTAGGCACAGCTCATTTGCCTAAACCAAGGTATCTAGGGACATCTGAGACACCTTGGGCAGCCTCAGCTGCCAGGTCTGGTATTATCTGGGTCTCCCATTGATCCCTTGTCATAGCTTCCAGTTACCAAGTGGAGGCTAAAGGCATCTCTAACTGCAGGGGATACTTACATCCTGGGCAACATAAAGGTGGCCTTTGTGTCTCTGTGTCTGAGAGCACAGCTGTCATGCAATGGTAGAGCCATAGAGTCAGCAGCTGGCCTGACTCTGGTGTGGGAGCACCCCAAGAAACTTAGAGGCATAGTGGTAAAACTTGTTGCAGTATCATCTTGGTACAAGTATCCCAGAAAAACTAAAGGAATTCAGGACAAACAATGATGGACTCCACGCCACTGGTAAATGCTTGGGGTTCTCCTTTAATGATGTTGGAAGCTGCAGTGTTTTGCAGAATGCGATTTGATCCTTCAGAGATGAACCTGTCCTTAACTGTTCCCATTAAAGAAGCAGAAATTTGGAAACAGAAGCTAAAGGAAAATAAACCATCAGCTTCCTTAGCAGGGAAGGCAGTGTCGTGGCACAACTGGAAGACTGCAGGACACAGGGAGGAAGAGATGGGTGCAGATACAGCGAAGTGCAAGGTCTTGCTTGCTATTCCTGCGGTCCTTGCATAGGTCTATTGAGCTCTTGGACCAACACTACACTGTGAAAGGTGCAGAGTTAAGGCACGTGGCCTCAAGTGCAGTGTCATAGCACTCTCCAAACCAGGGGTCCTCAAACTTTTTAAACAGGGGGCCGGCGCACAGATGAAGTGGCAGGCAGTCATCTGCAGCTGCTTGGTTCCCCCCCAACCCCCAGCTGGGGGGGGGGAACACAGGGGGACGGAGGGGTTCTGTAAATACCGGGGGCAGGACTGAGGACCCTGGAGGGCCGTATCCAGCCTGCAGGCCATAGTTTGAGAACCCCTGCTCCAAACTATCAAGCTGCAACAAGGTCTTTTACCACTTCATACCAGCATACTCTTCATGCCAGCCCCTATGCTGCCTTCTCTTCAACTCATCCACGCCACATGTTCTCTCTTTTCTTGCTTCTTCCTCGGCTGCTCCCTTTTCATTGGCTCTCAACCCCTTAACAGAACCGGTCACAGCTGCACCTTATCTACATCGGCCAACCCACCGCCCCTGAAGCCAATCCACAGTTGTATACTATCAGTGCTAATTAACCCAGCTTCATTCTTCTACAGTGCATCTTTTGAAATTTGCAAGCAAGAGCTGGAAATTAGAAAACAATAACCACCCTCAGCCCAGCCTGGCTGCTTATGTGGGAGGGGGCGTGCAGAGAGAGGCTCTAGTGTTAAGAAACATGTCAAAGCTGTTTCTCCTGTGTCTGGACTCCAGAAAGTGCTTATGAAAAGCAAGGAGGATGGGCTGCACTTGTGGCGTGGTTCTCAATGGGCTACCATTGAACTGGCCCTGGGGACGGATGGCTGGAAAAGAAAGCGTGACTGAGCACATAGCATTAGCCTTGAAATTGTTCCTTAAGGCTTGTATCCTTTCCCACTTTCAGATAATGACTGTAAAACATGGCATACTAATGACAATTTCAATTGTCTGAGAAGTACTTGGAATTATGGCCATAAGCATCAGCAAACAGCACCGGTGACCGTGAGCCGCATCCCCTCTGCCTCCGGTGCCTGGTTTAGGCTTTACTTACTGTTACTTCATTTGCCTGCCTGTGGAGGGACCTGGGGAGTGGCAGGTCACCTGAAGTGCTCACTGCTGTCCTGAATTTGGATGCAGCAGCTGCGATGGCCCCCGTTACCAATTAATAGGCAGCCTGAGCATGGCCCCCAGCACTTGCAACACAAACCAGCCTGCTGCTTCTGCTGTGTGTGCTCTCCAGGTGCTTCCACACAGCGTTTTGAGTCCAGGTACAAGTAGGCAGTACTTTGATATTAGTCAGACATAAACAGGCACAGGCTCGACTGTAGCCTTTTTCTATCACTCTTTCGGTTACTTTATACAAACCTCTTAATAGCTGATGTGATAAGGCTGATGGTCAGAGTAAGTTTGACTTTGGGCGAAAACACATCAGGAGGAAACTGAGAAAACATGGAATTTTACCACTGAAGCAGTCGGCAGCTGACTTGTTATGATACCGTTTACTAGCGATAGCGCGAGGGGTAGTGACCCGCCTGAGGATATTTTTCCAATCCTTCCACCTTTCCCCTGCGCCTACTCCTTCTTTCTGTTCAAAAAGATGTTTTCTTGCTGGATGCTGGTGCAAAAGCTTTCCAGCAATCCTCAGAACTTGCTGGGCATGTTTTTTGTTAAGTGCCAGGTGGTGAAATAAAAAAAGACAAGTGCACAGAGACTTTTTGTTACTGTGATTAATTTTCAAGTTCTTACAACTCCTGATCCTGGCTGCATCCCGATGCGGAAGACTCAGCATTTAAATAGCATTCACGGGTTACTATTGATCAGGGGGACTAGGGGGAAGTGCATTTATTCCTCCTGGATTACTCCTTCTCCTGCTTTGTAATTATTTGTTTCCACTTGTAGTGGGTTTTGTTATTTAGTGTTTAAAACTAGTTTAATTAATCTCTTCTGTTGTTGTTGTTTTGAAAATGTGACAGGCACTCATGAGATAGATAATGGATTGATAAAGAACACTTGAGGGGACCCTGGAGTGCTCATCATTTGCTAGGTAGGGTATGTTAAACATAATACTGGTAAGATCAAGCCCTCCAGGACAAAAAATGAAAGAGGCATTTAATTGGAACACTTAGCAATCACAAAACCAAGACAGAGGTTAAATTGTTTTGAGCAAGAGAAATTAATACATTAAAGGTTACATTTCCAACTGTGAGGCTGCAGAGCCAGGCTCTTATGCAGTGTCAGAATTACATAAGGCAGAAGAAATGGCTCTGAAATGATTGTGGAATCATTAACAAAAGCCAAGGCAGAGTAAGACATTTCCCAGCAGGAGGGTGTGAAGAAGAATAAAGACATGGAGAGAGCTCATTAAGAATGAATTGCAGACCATAAACATTTGAAACCACTAAGTGTGGAGTTCTATCTGTTATCTAATGACTCAGAAATTATAAAACTAGCAATGACTTTCAGAAAAGGAGTTGACTTTGCAGGAGGTTGTTTGCCATTATGAAAAAAAGGTATTTTTTTTTTCTAGTTGGGGGAAAAAAATAAAAATCCTTCATCTTTGTAAATCAGCACAATTTAAGCAACTTCAGCTATACCCCAGAGAGATTTCCTTCTGTATAATTACACATTGTCTCAGATTTAGTAACAAGGATGTTGAAATGGAGGAACTGCATAGAGGATGAAGGAAGAGACAAGAGGTTCATTTCTTACCGTCTGACTGCAGATGATTAACCTCTTCATCTTTGAAAAGATCTAGCAAGTGCTGAGATCTCCCTAATTAGTGGGAATTTCATTTTCTTCATTTTGATTAAGGTCTAGACCAGCCTTTGCCTGATAAACAAATGATAGTCAAAGAAACAAGGGTGAATTAAATGCACTGACCAAACTCTTCTTTGTTGGTTTATATGATGCAGCCTCAACAAGGTCTACACAGAGAACATAAGACGGCAGATTATCCAGCACAAGAAGCGTAATTTTTTAGTAATTATATGTATGACACAACCATTGCACCAAGCTACCAGGACATTCCTCCATGCTCCCAAATGGTGTAGAGTTTTTTCCTATGTATTGAATGTATACTAAAGAGGTTTCCAAATTAAGCTTCCTATGGGATGAGTTGAGGGAGGAATAGCATAAGGGGCAAACAAGCAGGTTTGAAGAGTGGCATGAAGGAAATCCCCAGGGGGAAAAGGAATTAGAGGTTTCGGGAGAAGAGCTGTAAGGAAAATGGCCACTACAGGTTGCAGACAGGTTATGAAAAAGTTACAAAAGCGGATTTGCTTTGGTCTACCCTAAATTCATTTAGTTTTCAATTTTTTCTGCTGGTATAAAAGTCTTTCATCATGAAATAAGGTGTCCTGAGTTAAACAAAACATTTAATTATCATAATCTTTAGATTTTAATCATTCTCTGTTTAAGATTTGGTCCACTCTGAAATAAAAGGTACCTTCAAGGGAAGCTTGTCATTCCTTAGCTGTTAAGATTCAGAAACATCAAAGTAAAATTTTAACAAGTGACCTTTTGTTTAAAAAAAAAAGAAAAACTGGTGAGGAGCACATGCTCATCCACACATTCATCATCAATTCATGAGTGTTGTGGTTTACCTAGATTTGCATTTTGAGGCAAATAAAACTGGCAACCCGAAGTGCCATCCCACTCTGGTGTGAAAACAGAGAACGACAGGCTCTGGGAGAAGGCGGGCGGGAAAGGTGGAACAACTGCAGAAAGGTCAACAGCAGAATTAGCTTCCATACTGTAGGCACAAAAATTTCTCATTTGTGGTGGATGCAGAGATACCTAAATGCATGCAAGGTCCATTTAATGGATCCGGTTTATAAAATTGGTTGCTATTTTCTGACCGGCATTTATTTTGACAGTTGAATGACTTGTGGTTCAAATTAAAAGCATCTAGATGTCTACCTCGGAGACTCTGGCTATAGAAAATAGCTCGCCTATGCACCATTTTCATTTGTGCTTGTATTTAGAAATTACAAATGGCTGAACTGGTATAGGAGCTCTGAGTAATTTGGGTGAGCCAAATTTACCTGCTTGCTGGCTGGGCAAGCTGGGCTTTGCTCCATCTTCTGAGAAGTGAGCTGACCCAGCGCTGCCCGTGCCCGCAGCTGCCAACGGGCTCGAAGCTGGAGGTGAGATCGAGGGGTCCATCACAGCCCTGCTGCGCACTGGCTCAAGCGGGAAATGCCCTGTCTGTGGCACGGACCTGGCACGGGGAGGTTGCTGCCGGAGAGAGCACTCATTGTGCCGTCCTGAAGCCACTCACATGGTGAAATGTCAGTAAACATTTTCCTGCTTCTAGTCCTTTGCTCCCCTTGGCAAGTACCACATCAACCTGTGTCATTAGAGACATCCCCTCTCGTAGTGATGGGGGATGGGTGTGTGTGTGGAAGGCTGGGAGTTTATTATATTATTTTAATGTAATTATATTCGTTTAAAACAGAGGCAAATATAGTGGGATAAATTTGGTCTCTTCCGAAAGGAGCACTCTCTTGTTGTTTCCAGGAGATGTGGCAAATTAAAATCAACGGTCCTGGAAATGACTGGGACCTACTGGGGGAATGTGTGTGAGTAAAATGGCAACAAAAGCATATGTTCTGCCTGGCATTGTCCGTTAGCACGAAATATTCTTGTGGAAGTATTCAAAAAGCCATGTGCTGTAAGGATCTATGTCAAGATCATGAAGTTTGGCTTGTCATTCAGACTTCAGAGGGGAGCTCATTTGTGAACAGAGGAGGAAAAGGTCTGGAATTTGTGAGAACAGGAGAAGCAAAGAAAAAAAAAAAAAAAGACCCGGAAATTTCTTTAATAAATAACCGGTATTGAACAGCTCCAGTAGGCAGACCAGAAGTGACAGTCAAAAGTAACGTATCACTCAGGACACCATCAGGCATTTCCCTCCTGCTGCTGTTTCAGGATCTCTTAGATGCTGCAGGAAGAGGTTTATTGTGGTGCAGATTTGCTGCAGAGTGTGCAGCGTACTGCAATAACAGAGGTATTTCTAACGGTCTTCACTGCAATACCATGTACTGTATGTACTTAGCTGAAATCAATGGGACATGTAAATGAGAATAGGCAGAATCCCTTCTATAGCGAGGAACAAAGCATCTGTGCTATCCTAAGCAAATAAAAGGATCAGCTCATGCAGGATACACAAAGAGCTGTGACCGCACTGTACCATGAGGGGTCTGTTGTGAAGTTGAATACGTGTAATTTCCTAGTGGTTTGGGCAGGGCGAGGGTAACTTAATACAAAGCAAGTGAGATCTTTGCATGCTTCTAGCAGCGAGTATCAGGGAAAAGGCATAAACCAGAGGTGGCAGGAAAGCAAAATCTTTAATGGGAGGGAAGAAAAGAAAGGTTGCATATATATAACTACTGAATAAACAAATTATATGTCGAGTCTAAATGATTAATTGCCCTGAAGAAATATATGGAACAGGCCAAACTGGAGAGAAAAGAAAAAGCATATTTCAAGGACAAGACAAAACCAGACCCTAAAAGAACCACGGTTTTCAGAAATCCCCTCCTTGAAATAAATGTCCTTCTAAACACCCACATGCCCCTGACTAAACAAAATTCAAATAATAAAATAAAGCAAACCCCAGTGACTTAAGGGGGAGAGGAGGGTATGGAAGAGAGAGGGAGGGAGTGAAGAAATACACCAGATAAAGAGAAAATATACAGTGTAATATTTCATCTGCTGATATACCACAGTGAAACATAAACTAATCCTCATTCATATGGGAATATTCACTCAGAATTTACTTGTGGCTTTGGTACTTTTTCTTGACTGGTTAGATTCCAGGTCTTCTGGAAGACCTGGAAAATTTGAAAACACAAATATAGATAAGAATTAAGTGTATCAATTCATTGCTGAGTTGCCAGTTTCTTCCTCTCCCATAAAAAAAAAATCCCACACCTTACACACTGCATACCTTGGTGCATGTATATAACAAAGTAAATATGTTTAATGTAGTCTTACAGCTAGGGGTCATATGGATATACTTACATACATTCACACACAGTACCCGTCACTTGGTTAAGTACAAGGCGGGGGGGGGGGGGGGGGGGGGGGGGTAAGATTTTCTTTGAACACCAAAAGTCAGACCCAAGGTAACAAAAGTAAAGCGTAATTTACCCTGTAGTTAAAAACCAAAGGAGTCTTTTTACTAGGGGGCTGCTGGTTCTATTCATGCCATTCCAGAAGAATATAAAAGAGACGCTTTGGGATTTTGAAGTAAAAATTCACAACAGTATGTCTTTACTTTTTTTTCCCCTTCAACCAAGACATCTTTTGCTGGAGTCCTTTATCTAGAGCTTTGTATACATATTTTTAATCCTATACAAAAATGATAGGATGTCAAGAAGGATCTATAATAACACCATTTTTTTTATTTCACTTCAAAGACTTGGCAATTTCTGATCCATGTGACATTCACACTCCTTCAGGGTCAAACAACATCTTGCAGCCTTCATAAAATGATTAAATATTTTAAACAGCTCCTGCTTATACCTCCATCGCCCCTCGAGACTGATACTGTTATCGTTTTTGTCAAAGCCAGTTTCCATCCGCATTTGTCATTCCTGCTTGCATTTATGAGTTATCAATCGCCACGTCAAAATGCAAAATAACTGATGTTCTCTGGGCGGGATTGGATGGTCTATCTGGGGCTTTTAATCAATGCTGATTTTTATTTTCCATACCCATACATAAATCTTTACCATTCTGGGCCACATATAACGCGTTTGTACAAAACGCAGTGACAGAAGCAGTAGTTATATTATCAAACATTATACCTCGGGGCTAACTGAGTATCAAGGGCTTTCAAAAGGGAACACTGGGAATTACTGTGCAGGAGAGATGACTGCAGGAGAGAATATAAGGGATTGGTTGTTGCCATTTATAAATCAACATCACGCAAGCTAATCCTTCTCACTTAAATGCAGCCCAAATACTTTTCCTGATACTCTGAAACTCAGCCCTATCTATTTTTTTTAAAGCTTGCATAATGCACACAAACAATGGTTATATGCATTTTCTTATTTCTTGAACTTTTCCCTAGGGATATATATAGAAACTGTGCTGCCGTGTTGGCTTTTTCTCCCCAAGGCCTACAAGCCAGTAAATATCCTCTTTTTAATCATACCTGAATTATTAGAAACCTCTCCACCCCCATTTTTTTGCCTGAGCCGTTTTAATAGAAGGGAATGTGTTTCATTCATTAAAAAGGGTATCTGCCTCGTTTATTCAATGAAGATTACAGCCAGCTGTAGAAATAGCTCATAGCGCATGCCAGGCAGGCTCCAAGGGCCAGGTCAGGGATAGTTTGGAGGCAGGATTGCAGAGGAGCTGTGCTGTGCTTCCTGGCAAAACCAGGCACCGTTGCAAGAAAGCAGAGGTGAGGGGAAATTTCCCACCTCCTCTGCAGTGATGTCTGTGTGTGCTGCGTGATGTAGGTCTAGTTACCACACTCCTTGCCAACTGGAACTCCCTTCTAGCTGGAAAGTTGTCCTTATTGCTAATAATGTCAATAATTATTTTCACCAGTCTTGCATGAAACTGCACAGGACTCCCCCGGGAGAGACAGGCTTTCAGGCTCAAGGGGGAAAGCTGTGGGGTGTAACTGTGCCTGGGGAGTTCTGCCTTCCTACTCTCAGTACTGGCAGGGCTGAACTGAAGTCTTGATAAGATCTGCGAGAGAAGGGGCTGTAAGTGGTGAGCAGCCTCTTCTCCTCTTCTTTGGTAACTAACGGGATCAAAACACTTTTGTCAAGTTTTCAGCAAAACATTTTTCTGAATAATCCACTTCCATTATGTGATTTTCCCTATTGTGTACACAGGCTTAGAAAAAACATGCTTATAAGCCTTTTTTACTGAACTGCTAAAGAACATTCACTCTGCGTATCTTCTGAAGGAAGGTTACCAAAATTCTCTCTATTACAGGCTAATATGTTTTAGTCCTCATTAACTGGGACAAACAGGACAGTCTTTGAATTGCAGCCCTGCTGTCTTGGAGGCCACCTTATTTTATGTTTGTGACAAACTATTGTGTTTACACTATGGCGAAGAAACCTTGATCCATTCCTGCCCTGTGCCAGGGCCAAAGTGGCAAATGTAATGCAAAAAATAGGTTAGTATGACTAGGAGGGAGGTCTCTGACAACCCTTTTGGTGCCCAGTCTTACCAACCATCCTTTTCCAACATCTGTGAAACTTTTTAAGAAAAAAAAACAAAACAAAACACAGTACTGTACCATATTAAAGCATAAGAGGCACCGAAGTAAGAATATGGTTCAAAGTTCATTCTGTTAATCTTTTTGAATACTCTATGCCTAACCCAAGAAGCACCCAGCTGCAAAGTGTTCCAGTTGCCCTGATTCTGCTCTTCAAGTATGGGTGAAAGATTATTGACCTTAACTCCTCGCTGCCTTTGGCACAGATGCATAGCTTTCTTGGCCACCTCCTGAGGCCGGAGCTGAAGACCCTGGGTTGGGTGGGAAAAGGACCCTCATCATCGCCTGGGAATCACCCTGGAAATGCTGAACTGTAAAGGTAGCAGTAACTGAAAACCTTGTATTTGCACAGTGGTCTGTATTCATAAACATCTCTCCAAGTGTTTGGAGAGAAGAAAGCTTAAAGGAAGACTAAAACATGTTTTGAGTTCTAATAGTTTATTTATATAGCTATCTGTTGCACAAAAATGAATTATACATGGGTGTTTTAATTAAGAGAGGAGAGGTTATCTTTTCTGTAGGCTTGAAGAGGAATCCTTACTGGTACCATCCTTCAGTCTTAATGAATTAAACTCCCCCTGATAATGATACAGCAGCATTCACTACCTCAGTCAATTTTTAGACCCCTGTACAGCAAAGCCTTAGGATGTTGGCTTACCTGCCTTTGAGCATGAACAAATAACCCTCCTACAGCACCGATGCATTTTACACCTCGTACCAGTCAGTTTGAAGCTGACTGTGGACATGGGAGTGCTCTTATTGGCTTAATTGAGGGGAGTTCGGGTAAATATATGCTTGACCGCTTTTCCAAGGCAGGACTCACAGAACTGCACAGTTGCTAACAGTGTGGAAAGGCTGGTGTAAAACTGAATTGGGTTCAGCGTGGAGGAAACAGCCTCGCTGATGTGGTGATGTGCATAGGACAAGGGTTATGACAGCCTCTTTTCTTCATATCTGCTCTATAACTCAGTGTGCAGATAGTTCCTAGCACGAGGCCTAGGAGACCTGGAGCCCCAGCAGGCTTTCTGACGGTGGCTGTTTTTCGCAAACCCTCTGGCTGGTGGGACTGCAGCCCCTGCAGGGTTTCCTGCCAATGTGCTGGGCTGATGTGCCTGTTCAAGGCTGTTGGCCAGCCAAGAGCTAGGAGACCCTGTATTCCAGGTCTGGGCTTCTCCCTTCATCCTTCCTATTTATGGCTTTGCACGGCAGCAAACACAGGTCTGCTAGATCACCAGCAGTGCCACATTAGAAGAAATCTCTCATTTTGCAGGTGGTGAGAGAGGAGGCATCCTACCCAGTGTATGTCCACTAGTGTTGTGGAAACTGCTGTACAGGTGAGGGGGAGCCCAGGAGATACACCTGGCCCAAGAAGGGGTGATGAGGGCTTTGGTTTGGGCTGGGCTTGAGCTCTCGACTCAACATCCACCTGTACCCATTATATGGCCCTGTTTGTGTCATCCATCCTCTCTCCAGCTCTGCATTCAGACAAAGAGCTTGAAAGGAAACTACCACACTTGGGACCCGAATCTAGTGCCTCAACTTATCCTGAATAGGACTCTGTGACTCACATAGCCTTGTTGAAGTCAATAGAATAATTCATATAATGCAAACTACTTGGTGTGAGTTGGAATTCTGGAATTCAGACTCTACTATTTTGCTTGGATTCCTGGTGATGATCTTGCATGCTTGTTTGACTTGAGTAGACAGCCCTCATTTTTATTTCAGGTTTGGACTCTCTGCAGATGTAGTAAAATTCTCTTGGTTCTCCTGTTTCTGCTGATGGTTGGGATCATCAATGTTTTGGATCTCATTTAGTTTGTAATGTATTTTATCTGGCAGCTGTGTCTCCTGCACTTTTCTCTGGCTTGCCTAGATGAGTGGGTGGTTCTCTGACTCCTGGCACGCAGAATGTTTTTTTTTAACTTTTCCTTTTGGCTTCCCATCCTCTACAGCAGAAGTCACATTAAATTCACTTTAAGCAGCTTCTCTCAGTTTTGGCCTTCAAACAAGATGGATTGTTTTGAATACTTCTAGAAACAAAGTGCGTTTTCTTCCCCCTAGGATCCTGAGTAGCAGATTTCCATCTGTGTCAGAGATCAGTGATGCTGCTAGGCTTCTGGGACCTTTTGGAAGATACAGGCAAAGATCACCTTTATATCTGTCTGTGGGACTTGCTTTTCAGTCACCAGTCAGCAGATGTTACCTAATGCTTAGATTTTGAAGTTTTAATAGTTAAAGTTAGTGTCCAGTGGAAAAATAATATGGAGCTTCTACACTATCTTTCCTTCTGCCAGAATCTAGGAGAAAATTAGTGGGAACTATACCTCAGAGTTTTGCATGTGGAGTCAACTTGATTTTTGCATGTGCATGGTTCATGGGTGCCAAGGACATGAATGGTTGGTTAACCTAAACCAGTTGTGTTTTGTTGTCACTGTTGAAATTAAAAATGAACCCAAAAAGTCCAGGACTGGTTAGACCAACCATCTTGAGGAAAACATCCCAGCACTGAATTTGCATACACACTCCCACAGGGACAAAGGTAAGTTGACCTTCAGACATGTTCTGAGCTGTGTCAAGTCAGTCTTTTCTTCCCCACCTTGGCCATTCCTAAAGGGATAAGGGTCAAAACTTCCAGGAAACCTTTTCAGAAGGAGCTGAGATTTCATAAAAATATGCTTTGATCATGCTTCTGACTTAAATAGTAATAAAGATGCTCTATCTTATGTCTTTGAGGCAGAGGAAATTTGTAAGCAGAATGAGAGAGAGGTTTACTAGTTTAAACTGAAGTAAGAAATCTTATTGCTAGATTACCAGCAATTTGCAATTTTGCTAAAATGTGTAAAATGACAAGGTTTCTCTTTATCAAAGAAAATGATCCATCTTGGGTCATTTAGCAGTAGCTATAAATATAGACATGCTATCAATATCTAATCTGAATAGCTGTTCTTGTCAGAGGACACAGTACTTAAAGAGCTAGTTTTCAGATCCCCCTCCCTCCTTCAGTTTAACACCCGCAGTGTGCAAACCTCACTGATTTTAGGGCCCACTTTTTAAAGGCAAACCCTCTCCCTCCACTCTGCACCCGCCATCCTGCTCTCCCTGTATTACGTGCTTGTAGATCCCTATGAGGAACCCTGATTGTGTTGCACCATTGTTTATCAGGGGGAGAAATGAGACTCGTGCCAGAGTCTCATTCCTCCGTGCTGTACCTGTGTGAACTGTGTGCCTGTGCACCAGCAGGGCTCTGCTGGTTGCAGGGTGTTTGACATTGTCGGGTTCGTGAAGAAAATCAGTAAACCTTCACATGTCCTACCCGTTTGAGAAGAAATAACAGAGTCTTCAGAGACTACAGAGTGGCCAGAATTATGATTCTGCATTCAGCCTTTTGGGGCTTTTGAGCTCCACAATGAACTAGAGGACAGTTAAATTGCCTCAGCAGCTCAAGGAAGGGTCTTTTGATTCCCCCTGCTATGTGGCTGAAAGAAGCGGCATGAATAAGCCACTGACTCTACACTACATAAGTCTTAGTGGTATAGGGAAAGGGAAGACGGATACTAACTTGGTTTTCTGAAGAGGTCTTGGCTCAGTTGCTTTATTCATTTGCATTTAAAATACCATATACTTGCAAAATAAGCCTAGTAACAACCAGAAATATCTGCTGTACACCAGAATATGAGATATTTTCCGGATTGAGGGATGCAACTCTGAATTGAGGGGTAGATTTACTTTTGTCTTTCCTTTTAATTATTAGTTTTCCCCCACAAATCACTCTTTTAACCTAAAAATAGCTTTATTTGCTATTAAAATAACAGACTTGTAAGTAGAATGATTCAAATATGTTAAAAACCTATAATTTCACTGAGTTTATTCCATACAAGTAAGAATAGAGTTAAAGTGAAATTCAGGTCTGTAGCAAAATTCCTTTTCATTTCAGTAGGGTCAGGACTGCACATTTAGATTCATATCCTCCGATGAGATGAAATGTCATAGCACCATTAATTTTTGTTGATCTAAAAACTATCATCATCTGATGTTCTGATCCTAAGCATCTGAAGGCAAAGTCGCGTAAGGCTGCTGTGAGTGCAGTAGAATCATAACATGGGTGATCATTCTGAACACACCTCTTATGCAGGAGAAAGGGTTGCTACCATCACATTCCTGGACAGAATTTACTGTGGAAATATTGGCTACATGCAATATGTGACAATTACAGTCAATTTTACTTGAAAGTGTCAGAACCAGAACGTAGAAAGGCACAAGGACCTTACCAAGATATACCAATGTTTAAGTGAAGAAATACGTTACTGTTAAAAACCAAGGTCCAAACATCTTAAAACTTTAAATATGAAAAATGGAGAGTGTAAAAAAGTAATATGGGAGAACTGCAGAGAGAAGGAAGGGACTGTGGAAGACAGAAGGTCTAAGGTAAGGTGAAATAAGTCTGATAAATGTGGAAGTGTCAATAGCAAGTAAACAGAAGATAGCCTTGCATGTCTATATATATTTATGTGTCAGAGAATATTGAAAAATCCAAACGAATGCAGAAGCATGGTAAATCCAATAACTTTTGGTCATATACTTTAAAACTTTGAGTCTGAACTACATACAGATACTGTTATAGACCACTGAGAATTTGACTACCAGGAAATACTGATGGCTCTATCTCATGGTCCTAAGGGCATGTGGTTAACAAGCAAAAACCAGCAGTATCTGAACAGTTTGTGCTCCTAGAGCTTTCTTAACAAACATATACCTTTTTCTTCACCTGTAGAAAGGACACAACCAAGTCCAATTCAAACTTTCTCCACAACACAGCAGTTAGAAACCTTTTTTCTTCTGAAATGAATGAAGAAGCAATTATGATTTTTAACACTGTTATAATTGGAGGAATTTGGTGTCTCCTTTAAGAAACATCACCTTCCACCTTTAGGCGGGTCGGGGAGGAAACAGCCAACTGCACTTGGGCACCAGAGTGATAGGAACAATAAGGCATTTTAAATAAAATAAAACCCCCTTGTTATGACAAGTGACTAAAACCCACAAATGAATGCAGGAGTCTGCTATTTAATGTAGTGTATGCTGATATTTAAGCAGGTCTATATCTGTCAAACAAGCCACTTTTCTAAGACTGGCACAGACTGTTCTGCATTTGGTTTCCAGAATCAGCAAATTACATTGGCAGAACAAAGCTGTCATATTTGGTGGTATTTTGTTACATCCATTATCTCACTTAAGTTAAGACATCTCTTAGCAAAATCAGATCCCACTTAAAGACTGCCTTATTTTGCAACATTAAACAAAATGACAGGCTGCTTTAAAAAAAAAAAAGTTCATTAGCAAGCAATGAGTTGGTGGAAAAACTGCATGGCTGCTTCAGTTATGAAGAATGAAAGCATGAAATGCTGTAACCTTTCCACAGTGGGCCAAGAGCATACATCAGGACTCTATTTGACTAAACAAGGGTATTAAATGGCTTCAATAAACAGAATTAAATAGAATGAAAAAAAATCAAAGATACTTTGGATTTGATTAAGGAGGTGTTACCTCAGGAACTGCTTGGAAGGGATGCACCTCTAATGCCTCAATAGTGACATATATGGGGCAATCATAAATAGTGATATTGGAAAGTCTTTGCCAGCCAAAAGACAGTAGTTATACAGCAAGATTGCCTGCAGGGCAACTTGCATTTGAAAAGGAAGGCTATGGCATGGTGTCTAGGTGTTTCTTTTTGGTTTTATTTTTCTGAGGCCTACTGAGTGCTGATTTCTCTTGAAAAGTGAAATGTAGTTTTAACTGACTCTTCAGAGGGATAAAAAGGCAACTGCTATCCCGAGGTTAGGGACTGAGGGTAATGGTGGTAAGCTGCCACACTCTAGTTTATGATGATAGTGATAGAGCTGTTTTGTTCTTAAACAACTTCCCATTTCCTTGTCATCTGAATCTTGTTTTTTTCCTTGGAAGGGCAGACATGTCCTGGTGTGATGATGGTGGATAATGAACCCATCACAGAGGTGGAGTGATATCACAGGTGCCACAGTCATGACCCAAGAATACCTTTTTGAGCTGGAGATAAAGCATCACTGATACCTTTCTTCTCAGTTGCACTGCAAACATCCATGTTATGATAAGTCGGTAGACGGTAGAGCATGGCCACATACGGGTATGTTGCAGAGCAGCTGGGGGAATGTGGCACTTATCATGGGTATAAAAGCCATACTGCACACCCAGGGGAATGTACTACCCAATTAAGGTGGCCCTGCAAGGCAACCAGTATCCCAAGCACCACCAAGGGCTCTTGCTGGGTGTCATGGTTTAACACTGGCCGGCAACCAAGCACCCCGTGAGGGGTGGATACTGTCCCGGTTTCAGCTGGGACAGAGTTAATTTTCTTCTTAGTGGCTGGTGCAGCGCTGTGTTTTGGATTTGGTGTGAGAGCAATGTTGATAGCACATGGATATTTTTAGTTGTTGCTGGGTGATATTTATACTAAGCCAAGGACTTCTCAGTATCTCTGGCCCTGCCAGTGAGAGGGCTGGAGGGACACAAGAAATTGGGAGGGGACACAGCCAGGACAGGTGACCCAAACTAGCCAAAGGGATATTCCATACTATATGATGTCATGCTGAGTATATAAACTGGGTGAAGAAGAAGGAAGGTGGGGATATTTAGCATTATAGAGTTTGTCTTCCTGACTAACTGTTACATGTCACGGAGCCCTGCTTTCCTGGGGGGCCGAACACCTGCCTGCCCATGGGAAGTGGTGAATGAATTCCTTGTTTTGCTTTGCTTGCGTGCACAGCTTTTGCTTTGCCTATTAAATTGGTCTTATCTCAACCCTTGAGTTTTACATTCCTTTCCGATCCTCCTCCCCGTCCTTCTGGGTGGTGGGGAGTGAGCAAGCGGCTGCGTGGTGCTTGGATGCCAGCCGGGGTTAAACCACGACATTGGGGCATACCTATGTGCAGACACGGGCTTCTACATTCACCTAACTCCTACAAAGTCAGGAGTCTGAGCATAGATAGGTCTTTTTGGTCACTTATTGCATAGTTTTTAACCCCTCAAGGGAAGAAGCATGCTTTAAAAAATTACTGGATGCGCAAAAAATTTTAATTTTGATGCTCTTTTATTCTCTGCACCTTAAATAGTACAAAGAGTTGCAGTGATATTATGGACCCCTAATTACAGGGCTTGGGGGATGACCTGTCTTTTCTGGTGTTTTGAATTCACTTCTGCTGCAATAACACAGGCAAGAAAAGAACTTGCTGGCCAACCCTATCATTTTAATGAAATTCACACTTTAGGGTGTGCTCTGAAGAAATAAGACTCACAACTGCTTATGAACATCATTTGGGCCCCACTCTTGTCACATGTATACATACATGTGCACACAGATGCATTCACACTTTAGAGGTTACTGAGTTTATAGCATATAGACAGTACCTGTCTACTGAGGTGAGCAGGTGATCAAGAGATGACTAAAATAGTTAATAAAGATCATTCAACATTTCAGAGTGAATGCATTTACAAATGACAGTTAAAAACACTGCTTGGATGTGTGCATGTTTATTAAGGGGGGCAGGAAAGAGAAGTTGCTTTTTTTCAGAAAGTGAATAATGTCATCGTTGATTTAATTAGCAAATTCTAGATGTGCTGACAAAGGAAATTTTCTTGGGAGATGCACTGTGTTGTGTCAGTGGTCTAAATGAATAGTCTGAGCCGAGTTCCTGGTAATAACAGATGAACAACACAACTCACCAAACCTCAAACAGTGCATAAATCAATTTGCTGGGAATTAACCACTCGCTTTAAAATTAGGGGTTACTTGACAGGGTTTCAGTGATTAGGTTGTCAGGGACCTGTATTTCTAGCTGGGATTTATCTTTCATTGATATAAGTACATCCCCTCACAGGCAAGTGAGTGAGTAGGGGTAGCAATCCAAAGCACCAGGCTAGTTAGGCAACACGATTTTATTCTTTGTAAGTACTAGGCGGCATTTGGAGGTGGACAAAGGAGGGCAGAACAGGGACACTTATCAAAAAGAAAATGTGCTGGCTTTGTGAACTACTAATAATGCCCAGGATATTAGTAGGAGAACTGTGAATGAGGGGAAGCATTTCAGAATCCCTGCACATCACATGGCCCTTCTGTGCAATAAGGAGCTTAACAGTTTGTTAAATGAGATGCCGAAAAATGTTCAATTATACAGAGAAATTAATGAAAAGCAGTAAGCCACTTGGAGGTCACTTCATTTTGTGAAAGTTGAACATTCATGTACTATACACAGCCAGGGCCACCATTTTTATGATTAAACATATTCCCATATACGTCAAACAATGGCAGATGGTAGACAGAGCAGTGAGATTAGGTGCATATGGTAAATGTGGGGGCAGGGGGGGAGGTATGGGACGGACAAAGCAAAGGATCATAGGCTCTGACGGTCAAATCAGAATGTAAAAGATCAATAAAATGTTCATAGAAATTGGCTCAGGAAATACCAGGGGTCATCTGTCAGGTCTAGTTATTGCAGCATTCCTGCTTTATTTTACTTAGCCAGTGGGGAACATCCACCCCCCTCACCTTCCTTTTACTAGTGATCTCTTTCACTGCTCAGGTACACTTGTTCTCAGAAGGATTTTCTGATGGTTTCCCAAACAGCTTTGCAGGATGATTATCCAAGCAGTTCCAGTAGTGCATTCCAGTTAGTGTGGTCTCCTTTCAGGCTGCTTCACAGCTTGAACCATCCTTATGGCAGTGGCTCCCAAGTCACCATTTCCTGTCCTTCAGTTCTCCTCTCGGGAGGCCTGCTGAAGGAAATCACATACCTATGTCCTGTGTCCAGTTTCTGATGGAACCAGGAGTCTTAAGCTCCAGAATAAAATCTTAGCTGCTGCCAAAGAAAAGCTGGTGAGCCCAAAGGCAGTTCATGCAAGGTCTTTCAAAGCACTAGGTCGCCTCTTGCTTACCATTACCGAAAATGTGGTTGACAGACACATGTGTCCTCTTTGGGGCTTCCCTGTCCATCCCATCATGGAGAAAAGTCTTTCTCTTCTTCAGTTTTCTCTTTCATCTCTTGCCCTTCCTTTTGGTTCTTTGCCTTGCACAAACCAAACCTGAGTATTTCTGAGCATTTGGCTGTGTCTTAGCATTTTCTCCTCTCTTCTACAGTAGCTTCTCTAGTTTTTTCTGCCCCTCCTCCGCAACTACTCTCTCATTTTCCCTGTCCATAATTTCGGTCTCATCGCGATGCCTATATCATTCCCACTCCCTCCCCACGTGCTGTATGAGGCTCCACTTTATTTAGCGTTTCCTGCTACTTCTCTTTGATCACTTTCAAGAACACAATAATTACTTCTAGGTTTTCTGGGCCCTGGATGTTGTACCTGCCTTGATCTCTAACTTCTGCCCTTTCATTTGCAGTAACTCATTCTTAGCTGAATTGCAGGCGCTTGTTTGCAGTCACTAGTTTACCTTCATTTGAACTCGGAGTTCCAGCACTCCCAGATCAAGCTGGCTACACAGGCAGCTTAGGCAAACCTAAAATCAGCCCGACACTCAAAAACTCATCTCTGTTGTGTATTTAAGCCTCCAAAATGTATGACTGTACTTAACGACAGCTTTCATCACGGTGACTCCTGGCTGGATCTTGCCAAAAGCACCTAAGTCCCAGCTGGAGCTTGAAATGTGCATTCCTGTGGATGCTGAAGCCTATCCTGAAATTTTTCAGTCTTGTTCATCTGTAATTCTTCTGATAGCGTCTTTGTGAATGTATTTTCCCTTGTCTGAGTAGGGACAAATCTACCAGCAGTGTGAATGAAGTAGTGGTTCCTACAATTCAAGTGGTAAAATCTCCTTCTGGTGCAGTCGGTTGGCACAATCAGGGTCGTAAAATCACAACCTTTAAAATCATCTTGAGAATGGATACATTCTGTACTGCTTTCTGTCCTCGTTATGATCTGTCACAAGAACAAGTTATCCCTGAATCTCAGTGTCTGAGATGCTGTCTTCTCATTTTCATCAAATAATCCCTGTTCTTGTGACAAAAGATTGTAAGTAACAGGAACAAAAATGGCCCCAAATGAAGCCATTCTCATGACAAAGACTGTAATGAGAACAGAAAATGGCACAAAATCAATTCATTCTCATGACAACCTTAAGATTGTAATGAGGACAAGAAAAACAGTCTGAAATTTATCAATTCTTGTGACAACCCTGAGACAGTAATGAAAGCAGCAAATGGTATGAAATTGGTCCACTCTCGTGATAGACACTGAAACAAAACCAGAAAATAGCAACACGCTTATCCATCCTTTTGACACCCCTGCTAGTGGAACAAGAACAGAAAAGGTTAGGAAAATTAACCCATTCCTGTCACAAACAATCTGATAAGTGTAATAACCAATTGTCCTTTCCAAATGGCATAATTCAGCCATTTGAGCACTGACTTCACACTAAACTGGAGGAGTAATTAAGTTTCAGAATATCTTTTTGCACAGCTCACATTTGGTTTGGTTATAAAGTAGCAGGAACTTATGGTAAGTGAAGTAAGCATGCAAAGCGGGTCCATACCCACTGGTTAGAGAAGCTCTGCCTTTCCAGCATGCCTTGTTTTTACCAGCATAATTCTATTAATTTAATTTCTTTGTGCGTATTCCTGGCATCCACAGACCTCAATTAGTGATGAGGTCCTTTCTGAGTCCCTGCTTCCTTGAGCCTGTGAAACATTTGCCACCCATTGCCATCCCTCTGCAATTACAGACCAGCTGATGACACGCAGATGACATGGATGACATCACACTTCTGTATTTACTTGTGTAAAACATCAGTAGGGGCAAGTGTGTAGGTAGCCAGTTTCTTTGAAGGCAGGCCTGGTTGCACATAAGAAAATAGGAGAGGGCAGAAGAGAATTATCAGGGATGTGGGTGAAGACTTAAGGGATATGGTTATTAGTGGGTATAATGTGATCTGGCTGAAGTAACTGGGTATCAGAAAATTATTAGCAGTTGGAAAAAAAAGAAGGAAGCAAGACAGAATTAACAAACAATTAAAAAGCAGAAGAGTATGGGTAGATGGGAATAGGCAAAATTTACCACCAGGATGAACTCAAATATAAAAGAAGGTATGTGCACGAAATGAAGGTGGAGAAAGCAGTGAGTAAGGAAAGAGAAGCGAGTAGCCTGTGGTCTGCCAGGTAGTGCAAACAGAAGGAAAAAGGCTGAGCAGGAGACTGGTGCACTCAGCTGCAAATGGCCACCACAGGGAAAGAGGTGATGAGCAGCTCTGTATTTTCTGGATGGCAAGCTAAAAAGCAATTCCTCACTGAGTGCAAGAAATCCGATATTGAGGAGGGCAGGAAGAGGGGGAAAAAGATCTCCATCCCTCCCTCTCTTTCCAGACACTCCAGCTTTCTTTTCTACCTGCAGTTAACTGTGAGTGCAAATGATAGCATTAAGTTATCTAGCTATCTGACTGCACCCACAAGTCAGTGCCTGGAAGGCTAAATCCTGTCATTTGCACCTAGGGTTAATGCACTGGAGCGAATTGTGGGTGCCGAGTAGATTCCCGCAGAATTGGAGGCTGAGCTGAGGCCAATATAAAAATATATCCCAAGCATTTAGCTGGCACTCTCCCGCCACTTGGATGACATCTGACCTTTGCTTCTGTGCACGTGTGCTTTTGAGCTGCCCAAGCAGAGAGGAAATAATTTTGAAATCTCCTGCTATGAAAGTCAGTATCTCCCTGAGTGGACTGACTGTCCTCTGAAAAAGTGTAAATGCTTAACCTCAGTCAAGTAGGCTCAAAGGGCAACACATTGCATTGCTGGAGGAGGAACAGAGAGGGAGAAAGTGTTAGCACGTACATATGGGAACTATTCCCTGTCTTCCTCCTGGCTTTTTGCTACCTTTTGTATTCACTCTTCAGATTTACAGTCTATTGACACCTGCCCACGCTACGTGAAGGGCTCCCCGTAACATGTAAAGGCATGGGTTTCATTATGCTCCGTTTTAAAGTAAAAAACATGTCTCCACATAAAAAAGGAGTCTATCTCTTTAAAAAATATCCTAAAAAGAAATCAGTTCTGAGAGTCACTGTTGCCCCAGTGCCAGCTTTATGCCTTCGACTAATGCGCTTCTCCAGGAACAGTCTTTAAATGAGAAGTTACGGCTGCTTTTCTGATTGAAACAAACTAGTGTTGATTGCTGATCAGCCATCTGTAAAGGAGGGCATCTCAGGAAGGATATGAGCTAATGAAAAAATGGACCTGATTTGAAAGTGTGATGTGCTTCATGCCACAGGCCAGTCTGAGTGGCATGAGATTATATCAGTGCAAGTGAGAGGTAGATTGAGAATAAGTAACTTCTGTCTTAAAGATTAAATGGCAAATTTGCTATTAAATGTGAAAGACATAAAATGGAATTAACGCTTTGAGGGTGTTAGCTGTGGTTATATACACTCTGCAAATGGCACTTCCATCCTGTCACTTGCATTGTCAAACTGCACACTCTTCTCATTGCAGCTCAATTAATACTCATTCAGAAGTATCAATTAAAGAAATGAGAAATGAAGTGTTGACCCTTAACAGCCACCCACACATCACCCACTTCGCAAGCACATTTTGTGTGGCATTACTTCTCCAAATGACCTTTGTAACTGGTAAAATAATATTGATGAAATCATTAGGTTTCTTGGTAACCAATTGATAATTTTCATCTGGGTTGCTTGGTGCTGATAACATTACCCTTGCTGTAACTAAGAGACAAACGCTGTCATGGAAGTGCATGGGGCTCATTGGGCATTTTATGTCCTGAATTTCCAAAAATTCAGTGCACAATAAAATTAGCAGGCCTGTAAAAACAAAAATAACCAAAGAACAAAAAAAGAGCATTTAAGTTGTAAAGGTAGCTGCTGCAGTGTTGGGTGAGGTGCGTTACACCATGTTTCATTATGTTCTGTCTCATTATTGCATTGCATCCAGCTGTATGCTTTTGCTTTGTGACATGATCCAAAGTGACATAAGTAAAGACTGAGTTGAAATGCTGGATTTGAATCCAAACGGGGATGTTAAACTGAACAGCCGAAGTTTGGAAAGGATTGGAATAAGTTTTTTTTTGCTTGGCACCAAGGCCAAATACAAACTTGGCTGTGATATCTCATTAATTTTTAAGCACCCCAAAATCTAAAGATATCCAGATTCAGAATTTTGGGGTCAAATGCACCTCTAAATGTGAGTTCTGAAATACAGTTGAAAAAAATAGCTGAGAGGGGTATCTGCCTCTATTTTGAAGTTCTCTTTCTACCTCTGATTTCTTTTCTTTCTTTGTGCCAACTGATTCAAACTTTTCCTGAAATTCCAGTACAGTCAAATCCTTGGAATAGCTGTGGATGGAGATTACTTTTACTATACAACTCCCTTGCATAGCCAGATCTTTAGTCACTTGATTTTATTTTTTTTTTTAATTTCCTTGAATGCTTTTGATTGTGTGGGTGTTGCTGTACACACCAGTATGCTTTTTGTCAGTTCTTTTCACTGCTTTGGCATTTATGCTTCATACCAATTCCTTTTATTGTAGTGCAACATTAAATATTTTCCTGTGGATCTTAAACTCATCAAGCATATTGTTGTGGGGTTTTTTTTGTTATTTTTTTGTGTATTTTTAATATTTTTTTAATTTAGTACACATCAAATTAAAAGACTGTAATCCTGGCTTGGTCCTACCTCAATAGTAGGAAGGTCTCCTTCTGTGACCTTTGCACTGTCGTGCTCACAGGCAATCAGTTTTGCTGGAAGAAGGCTTGCTAAGTCTCCAGTCAAGCCTAAGTTAAAAGGCCAATGCATATATGCTGCATTTTATCATTATTATGCATATCACCACCAAGGCAGACTGTCATAGTTTTCAAACAATAATGCTTGCAAGTCAAGATTGTCAAAGCTGCTTAAGGGATTCAGATACCCCCTTGCCATGAAGCTAAGTGGGGCTGTTTTGAGATTCTCGGTGATAGTGTTTACCCTAGGGAGCGCATGAGAAAAACCTTATGCATGCAATACGTGCTTTCCAACGCAGATGCCTTGGTGGAGGGGCCCTGCATGGAGGCAGGCAAATGAAAATGGAGAGGCTTAACAGTATCCTGTCAAAAGAAATCATACATGGTGATGAGCTAGATTTTCAAACTCTACTTATTTTTGGTAACACTGTTTTTCAGTCCAACCCAGCTGAAATGGAGAACTATAGATTGCAGTGATACCAGTGGATGAAGTTAAGGCTGCTAAACATGTTCTATGGAAAAACTCTCTTGTCAGTTGTTGGACCTCATAAATCCTAAACTGTTTATGTGGTGATTTCCATGATGGGAACTGGCTTTGTTCAATCATGGGTGCAAGAGAGGGACTGAAAATTAAAAGAAACTAACAAAACCAAAGAAGTGGGAATTGGGCAAAACATACAAATAAGCCCAAGAACAATGACATATACATTACATTATGGCTGAGAACTCAAGAGAAGAATGTCACAAAATGTCAGGAGCTGTGTCCTCAAACTTAATCATCACCCTAGTTCCTAATCTGCATAGCACTGTTTCTATAAAGTTATTACTTTTCATTTCAGGACTTGTGTCTGGTTCATCACAAAGGACATCCTGTGTTGTGGTGATGTATCTGAGCAATGTGGTGACTGTAGGTGGACATCTTACTTGCTTATGGGTTGTGGGAATGAAAAGATGTCTTGTGCCTGGGACAAGGAAAGTGGGGGGAGAAAAGGGTGTTCTGTAGAGCTCTGTTAAAAGTGGGCATCATGCAGAGTGACTGAATTCTGTCCTAGCTTTATGTCCAGAGTTTTAATCTGATGACAGGCAAGTTGCTCCAGAAAAGGTCTTCCACAGGGAGCCTGATTTTCTGGGATCAGAGCTCTGGTTAGAGCTGCAGACTGCCCACAGCCATGTGTAAGGTCAAGATGACCTCTGCTCTGAAGAGAAGCAGTACAATGAACGTGCAAAATACTCTAGAAATCAGAATGTGAATTTTTGAGTCAGGAACCCCAAATTAAATTACATGTTTAAGAATGCTTACATTAATCTCTTTCTCAAATTTTATGCATGTAAACCAGAGGCAGTGATTTCACATTTTTTCACAGTAGTGTCCTAAAGATAAATTCTTAATGGTGGCAAAAAAATCTAAACAACTGTCATGACACCCCCACAAGTAGAAGGGGAGAAGAAAACAATAATTTTGTATCCAGTGCAGAGCTGGACAGTGCATGAAACCACACACCGCATGACGAGGATAAAACATAATACTGAAAAGTTTCATGAGCCCTGTTCTTCTTCACTGATGAAGAAGGTATTGAAAAAAAGTAAGACATGATAATTTAATTAAGGACTGTGCCATGCACATAGGGAGAAAAAAGCTAAATAAAGGTTTGTTACTATACCTAGCCCTGATTTCTTATCTTTTGCTCATTTTCTGGTGAACTTTAGCATTTTTTTATATGCTTTTTTCTTAAAAAATACATGATTACAGATACTTGCATATGTACCTAGATATTCACACCTAATATATAATTAGATTTGTATTTACATATGCATGGTTTTGTAAGTGCTGAAGGGAAACTTTTCCATCTGGTGGGCAGAATGGCCTGTTGGGTTTAGCAACTTGCATACTTACACTGTGTGTATAATTACTCAAGGGCAAAATTTAGAGGTACTCATCAGCAGAGAATGGCATCTGTAGAGGATGTAAACAAAAAAAAATATTCTTTAGTCATTTAAAAAAAAAAGTCTTTCTAACCCACTTTTTTTTTTTTTCTTAATTCCTGGAGGTAGTATTGTAGGGCTCTGCATAACCACTGGTGTTGGCTATTACTGGGATGAAGCAGGGGAAGGTAGACTGATAGATGAATGTAGCTGCATTACAAATGTTCCATAGTCACACCTTTGAGGATGAAAGCATAAAAGAATGTGAAGGTGAAACTTAAAATGTGTATAGATGTTCCTTTTATCCAGGAAAGGACAACTAACAAAGCATTTGGAGCACAGTTTTCTTTGTGGGTGCTCCATCAGGCTTATAATGACACATCTTGGAATAGGAGAGTCACAGTGGACTCCCTTGCTTAACTGTCGTCATCACTTACCATTTGCAAAATGGAAGGCTTTCTGATCCTGTGTCAGTGTGCGTGACTAACCCTCGGTGACTCACAAAGCAAGGTGCTCTTTAAAGCAGTTTCAGCTCCTGCTTGAGCTTCTGTGCACCATGTGGTGTACCAAGTCGAAATGAAGCAGCGAGTGGTGTGCTCCCCTCTGCACCATGCCTCACCCCTCACCCACAATTTTATAGCCAGAGCTGCACTGCAAGGGGCTGTTCTGGCAGATGAGGAATTAGGAAATATTCAATAATGTTAATTGATGGGCAGAATGATCCAAGCCCATCTCTCTTTGCTTTTAGATTGCTTCCAAATGAACCACAAAGGGAACATTTCCAGCATAAATATTGGGTTTATTTGCCACATGGCAGGGGATAGCAGTCCTGTGAGATCTCGAAAGTTTGAGGACTGTATGGCTGTCTGAAGAGATGCCAAAAAAGTTGATTGTTCAGGCTGGCCAATTTACTGATCCAACTACATTTTGCTGTAGCAAGGCTTATGCAGTTTGTGAAGACACCTGCTTCTGAAATCTTCTGTCCTTCATGAAAGTTCTAGATTATGACTGTTTCCAGAACAAAGGGTCATGAGTAAATGGATTGGTTTAGGGAAGACACAGGTCAAATTGTCTTACTGGCAGAGTGTTTGAAATTTGGACTGATTGCCATGGGTGGCATGGAAAGCAAGATCTGCAGGTAGGTACAGGGAGAAAACGTAGAAATTTAACAGAGGGATTTAGCTGATCTATGCTAGGGCTGAATTCTTTAGATTTACCATATTAAGAAAGAGTTGTCCACACATCTTACCCACGTTATATTACTAGGTTTGGTGGATAATGAGTATTTTGGTGGATAATAAGAAAGATACCCAACTCTCTGGGATTACGCCTTAATTGTCAAGTCAAATGCTTCATGAGACATACACTTTTAAATACCTGAAACTACTGGACTTACAGGGAAACCTATTCCTAACCCTTTTGGAGCACCTGACCCTGGACTGAAATATCAGTAATGCGTCTGTCACTGACAGTTGAAGAAAGCTCTTCCTTTCTGATTTATACTAATGCACAAGATATTTGCACCTAGATAAACCTGCTGGCACTTCTCCAGTTATAAAGGTCTGTTAGCCAAAGGTGAAAGAACGGACTGAGAACTGAAAAAGAAGAAAAAAGAAAATCAGCAAAATAATTGCTGGGATAAAACTTTGAATTCTCATTGCTGTGTTTGTACTCTTGTTCACTCCCCATGAATGAATGAATTGACTCATAAAAGTGCTTGTGGAAACAGCATTTTTAAATGGAGAATGAGCATATCTGCAGAGAGCACATACAGAACTTGTAAATGGGAGTACCCTACCCAGCAAAACACTTCTCAGCCAACCTGGAAGCAGAAATGAGGCCATGTGATTTGTTTGTTCAGACAAAACTAGCCCAGGCAGCTACAAACTGGTGGCAAAGAAGCCACAGAATAAGAAATATTAGTATAAATTATTCATTGTGGATCATTTCGAATAATGAACAAATCTGAGAAAATAATGACCCGTTCACACACAATCCACATGGAGAAAAAAGCTGCTAAAATTGATAAAATTCTTTGTTACAAATTATTTGCTCTGCACTGGGTGTTGGCATAACAGACCCTGAAGCCTGACAGTGCCGGAATAATTAAAATATTAAAATGGCTCCATTTTAATCTTTGATCACATATCTAGATCGCATTGCAGAAATGTCATGTTTACTCATGACTCATAATGAAGAAATGTAGAAATGACATTATTAGAAACTGTTTTTACTGCATCGCATATCAAAATCCACAGGCAAACCGTTACATTTCCTTTTTCATTTTGCAAGCATTTGTTTCCTGGAGGAGCCGAGGCCCACATTTTCCAAACCAGAGGACCTCCTTATACAGGAAATCTGAGCCACCAGATGGCTTTCACTTTCCTGCCACCCACCACCCAATATTTGGGATGGCTCCAAATTTGCTGCCAGATTCCTACTTCTCCCCTCTTGCTCTAGAAGCCTGACTCCCAATTTTACTGCACCCAGAGACTATTTATGCTTGGTTTTGTAGCACATATTGAGAAAGAAATTATGAAAAACTTACCGCATCACACTGTTTTTTTGGTAAAGAGAAAAATTGCCTTCTTCAGGCCAGTTTGACTGTCCTGAGGGATGAGATCAAGTGCAGTCAGACCCAAGTGGAACTGAGGACCTGTTGCAATTCCTGGTAATCCCTGCACTGATGGCGGTGGCATCAATTTCCATTTAGAGCAGTATGGCTGAGACTAGCATAGTGATGAGGTCAGGATGAAGCAGCCGACGATTATTTGCCTCGAGCCCCAAAAGAGCAGCCTCTAAGGAAGACAAATTATCCATTCTGCTGAAAGTCCTACTAGTACACAGGGTTTCTTTTGATATTCCACTGGTCTAGTGGGGTTGAAAGAGCAAAGGCATTGTCCGGGATCAGAAAGACCAAAATGAAACCATGATAACAGGAACAAAGAGAAGAAAAAAATAAATAAGTAACTGAAATTAGGCCTGGTTAGGAAAAAGGAGGCAGCAGGTGTTTGCATACCAGCACATCTGTTCAGAAAATGCTCTTAAATCCAGAATAAATACACAGTTTTGAAGCCTGAACTTTCTGAGTAATTAAAGATTTCTACTGCATGTCTTTCAGAGATAAGCTAAAATAGACAAATTAAGAAAATCTCTAGTTTCAGATGAAGGGTAATATGAAATTTTTCCTTGTGTTCTCCATTTGACAACTGGATTTTTTGCACAAACTGCCTCACAGTTTGGGAGTGTTCACAGTGGCAAACTAAAAAGCTGGAACATGGAAGAGCATAACCCTGCTCCTGTAAGGATATAGCCGAGGGAATCTAATAGAAATACTTGGAAGTAGAAGACTACTCATTATGGAGAGAATAGGGAAGTACAAGCTCAGTCACCCTGCTGTCACAGTTTTTTTGGTTTTGGATTTTTTTAATGAAGTTTCCCAAGGGATCACCCAACAAAGAAACACCTTGTGTTTGTGATGAACTGTCACATTTTTCTTTATGGAACTAAAATGAAACCATGAAGCTGAGTCTTGGGAAGTTTTTAAGTAGCCAGGATTACAAATAATTGTGAGCTTTGAAAAGAAACTGCCTAATCAGCTCACTACTGTTTAATCCCAAATTGGCTGAATTTTGTTTTATTTCCTATCTTGGCAGGAACTAGTCCTATGTATCTATCAGCCCCAGTGTTTCCTCAGCTTCTTCTACTCCTGACTTTCCAAAAGCAAGTAAAAGCATTCTTCTGCTCTGTAGTTACAAGCGGAAGCAATCACAACAACAACAAAACAAATGGTAATTTAAAATCTGCAGCACATTTTCCCAACAAATTTTGGCTTCTTGCATTTGTGAGGATTTTGTGTGATAATGTTTCTTGATAATGTGAAATCCATCATTGGTATTATTGATTAATGTTCTTTAATTACTGAGAAAGGTGAAATTATATTAACTGGAAAGTGACTTTTGAGCTTCTAGTATTGTCATTATATTTCCACGGGGTTCTTGAGGTAGACTTAGATTTGTTATTATTATTATTATTTACAGGAACCCTGGCTAACACACCACACCATATGACAGTGAAAAGTTCCCATTTCTATTATATTTGGCAAAAGGCAGTTCCTTCTTATGATAATAATTCACATAAGTAAGTGCCCTGGCTGAAAAGTGAATTTTTTTTGCCTTTTATAAAGCTGGCAAAACATCAAGTTTTGCTACTTTTGCTTTCTGCAAGAAATTGTCCTCACAGCTCCACTCAATGATAATTTGTGGCTTCTTACCAGAAAGCTAGATCTGTGTCACTTGTATAAAGGTCAGTGAATCCCAGCTCTAAAACATCTCCAGGAATACAAGTCTGGCAGGGGAGAAGGTATTATGCCAGATCCCGTTCTATTACAGTTCATTACTACAGTTTATTCGAGGACTGATGTGATGCAAACAGTAAAACTAGTTTAGCTTTTCATAGGCTCACTTTTCTTTATTGCTCTTTTCCTTGTTTTAAAGTAATCAGTGACCCATCAATTGCAGGACGTGCGCGATGTGTCAGCACAACTGATACTTTGCTGGTACTCTTGGTTCACTATATACTGCTGTGTAGAAAAAAGTTTTGTCATAATCTTTGCTTGTTTGCTGTGTAAGAGGAAAGCTGTCTGTGTGTCCAGACTTCTAGAGACGCAGAAAGAGAAGAGGGAATGCTGAATACGGTTTTCAGATGAAACACTGTAAAATGCTTTTAACAGCCCCTGATGCTGATTAAGTGACATATTTACTATTAGGCTTTCATTAGTAAAGGAGCTTTTTGGAGTGACTGTAGCCTGTTTCATGAACACATTTATTCTCTGCTACTACTGACCCTGTCTGGTAACACTTTGGTTTAAATGTCCATTACTATTTACATTAACTAATGGTTAATTACAATGGGATTCCTGGGGAAGTGCATAAGACAAGTCATACGAATGCCAAATGAGTGCATTAATGATTGGTGTTATCACAGTGAATACCAAATGATTTCATAATGACTGGGGAGGTAGTATATAATGGAAAGGATTGCTCCCTATTTGATGTACTCACCACAGAACTAGGACTCATTCTTGGACGTCGTTCAGAAACTGCAGTGTAGCCTGGAGGCCTTTCTTCCAGTCCTGCAAGGAGTTTGCCCTAAAACTCAGTCCACACCCTTGCAGAACAAGACATGTATTGGAATTTATTTTTTATTGCTCATTGTTACGAATTGCTGCTATGGCCCAAAGTGTTATAGCTCATACTCAATGCTGTAGAGAATATATGCTTTATAACTTCATGTGGACCATGTACTTGAGTCAATACTCAACCTCTTGAGTACAAGAGGAAATACTTTTACTAGAAGGGGCTGAAAAAAATGTGTTTCTGGTCCCAGGTCTCTATTAATGCTAGTTACCACAGCCTTTCTACTCTAGTCTGGGATTTTTTTTTGTAGGACATTCATCACCATAACATCTGAGGATCAGGGTGATAAGCTCATACTTAATATCTGTCATATTCTTCTCTTCTCTGGGGAAACTTTGCCCTCACCCACCCACCACAGAATGAGCTGCAGTGCTGGGAAGCAGGACAGATCTTCAGGGAGTTACATACATGTTTTAATAAGAATGGGGCTATATAAGATTTATTGACAGTTGATGCCCATGTAGATCATGTCCATGAATAATTAAAGTGGATATTTTTGTTTTAAATTATGTGGAAGGTTTGTTTAGTCCTGGGAAAAAAAGGAGTTTTCCATTTGACCTGATAAAAATAGAAGTTTAGAATACTTCTATCTAACTATCCAAGTAAAACATCAGCTCCTGTTCCAGGATATTTGGAAGAATAAATAGAGCAGGTGAGACACCCAATCCACATACTTCTGCAGTCATTTAAAGTCTGTTCTTTGGATGAAGCTCTATGTGAAGGACAAAGTGCTGCACAGCATACCCAGGAATTCATTGTTTTAGGAGAAAGGCCAAGCACTAGTAGGCACTGATAAGTGAAGTGGCCCGTAGCACAGTGGTGAGTGTCCCTGGCACTGAATGTCTTGGCGGCAAAGGCTATACATTTGCCAATTTTGCATTCAAAGAGCGGATTGACAAAATAATCTGATGGGTCTCTTCCCTCTTTAATTTCTGTGATTTAAGAGGAGGAGTCTGTGTTTAGTAACCAGTGGGCTCCAGCTCCACAGGAATAAAGACATTAAATGCAATGTTTCTGATAACTACAAATTACCCCGTGACTACTGTAGCGCCTGGGACTTTCTGGCGACCCACCGTGAGAGCTAATGAAGATGCCCTTTTATAAAGCGCAGGATTCCTGGCAGTTATTTTTAATGGGTCATGCTGTGTTAGAAAATCATGCCTGCAAGATTCCCTGGAGTGGCAGTTGGGATGATATTACTTTCAATGAATCACAGCAGCCACCATAAGGGCAGGGCAGTATCTATGGCAGCAGCACCGAGCAATGGCACAGCATCAAATGAACGGCTCAGCTGGTGACATCTGGCCCCTCTGATCATAACAAATCTGTAGTGCGCAGTACTCCAAAGACTCCATCCTTCAAGATGATATGTTAAAATGAGGTGTCTTTTTCTGTTCATCTTGGGTGACTATTCAGGCAGGCATGAGAGATCCTATTAAAAAATGTGGGAAGTAATGGATAAAAGTTGGGCTCCTAGGTTCAAGTTCTCCTTGGTAAACAATTACTTTGCACCTTATCACCACTGAATTTGGTTAAGAAAGAAAGGCCTTACCTCTGGGAGACTGGTCAGAGTAGGAAAAAAGATGCTGCTGCCAGCATGAGAGCCCTGGGAAATGTATGTAGACACCAAACAGGGTTTTCTGTGACTTTCAACTTTCTTGAGGCTGGGATTTTGGAAAGAAAAATAAGTTAATGTTGGGCGTGCTTTCAAAACATGAAATATCATTAACTAATTTCCTGCCTCACTGGTCACTTCATTGTATCAGGGAACATAACTTTTTTCCACATGTTTGCATAGTGCCTTCTATGAGAGGGAATTTTCTTGATGATACTTGGGCATTGCGAAGGCAAGAGGTGGAACAGTTTGTGACAAATACTGGGAGTGAAATGCCAGCCTTTGAAAGGACTTAGCTTTCCCTACACCAAGTGCTTTAAAAAGCCATCTGCCTCCTTGAAATGGCTGCAACACATGGTGCTCTTCCCCAATCCAATATGTGCTGCAAACTGTAGGCACATGGATCCGGTCAAGGACACAGTGTCTGCCTTAGCTTTGGATCCCCTTGCTGTTGTCAGTAGGAGTCTCATCCTTAAACTTAGCTCTTGTGTGTGTTAATTATTTCCTTTTCATGTCCAGCTGGCAGAGTGCTTCAGCACCTTAAGTTGCTCAGTTTGATCTTTGTGCTCAGGAACAAGGTAATTAAGCAAGCTACAATTTAAGGAAACGTATTTGCCTTGACTTGTTGCAAGTCTTCAGACAGCGTTCCATCCTAAATCATTTGATAATGTAAGATGCTCTGTGCAGTTTCCCACTTGACTGAGGGTTAGTTCAACAGGTCACAGAATCAGTAATTGATTCTCAGTGTGTCTCTGTTGGTTTTATTACAATAATGAGGACCATCTTTTTTCATCTCTGCTAATACATTACCAAAACCATCAACTTCTCAGTTTGGTGTCAGGATGACTTTGACAGGTTGTTAGCAACTATATGATGTACAGAACATCACAGAGATGTCTCAAACTGTGTTGCTGTGTACCTTAGAGAGCCTTAGGTGGTCGCAAAATAAGTGAAAGCACTTCCAAGAAAAAGTTATACCAACAATTGAAAATATTCCTACAGTTTTGATGTCCTAATGAAGAAGTTCTTTATGCCAATTTAGATTCTTGATCACTGAAGAATGCTGTGTTTCAGAGGAATGGGTGACATTGCAAGGCAGGTACACTGGATTTACCACCGATTAAAAACTCCAGGAAAACAAGTTTCCTCATCTCCTAAGGTTCTATTTTTCTTTTTCTTTTTTTTATTCTTTTTTTTTTTTTGATAGGATGCACTTTATAGTTAAGATGTGTGTATCTTGAAAGACTTGTGAGCTTTTCAGATTGAAAACAGCAAACAAATAATGAGATGAAAGTTAGAAAGGCAGCTCTACAGGATTGCCCCTACTCCTTAACTTTCCAATTTGTCTGCAACACACCCAAATTTTGGGATTAAAAACACAGAAAAAAAGCACACACAAAAAAAGCACCAACTGCCTGTCAAGGTAAAACTACCTACATCAACGTTCAGTCTGGGTTTATGTGACCTACAGCTTTTGGGTTTGGGTTCTAAGTTATGTTGACGCTTTTGATCTGTTTCAAGCCAAAGCTATGATAATGTGGATAATGCAATGAAGAGAAGTCTAAACAACTGCTGGAGTAATGTTGCTGAGAGGTCTGCTTTGCAAAAACAAGAAAAAGTAAGCCACTGTCATTTGAAAACAATGAAGCACAATACTTGTGTCTTTATACACTAAAAGAGTTTTTATGTACCTGCTACTAATGAAATGGATTCAACAATGTAGCACTTTTATAGTCCATTTTATGACTAGGTAATTATATATTTTACCTAGTCCAAATTAATTGCCATTTTACTGTTCTTTGGTTTAAAGGAAAAAAGGTATTTACTAGTATGCTGAGGAAGATCCTCAATACAAATGCAAACCTTTTATCAGAAAGCGGAATGATGTGGAGTAAAACTTTACTCTTCCTTCTTACAGGAAAGTTTTAGCTGCTTTCTAGGGATATTTCTTTCTCAAAGCCACTCTAGGTCTTCATGCCACATGCTCTGCTTTGGAAAACAAGTGATTAGCTTGGCTGTGCTCCTCACATCCCACTCAGAGGCAAAGAATGTTAGTGAGGCTTTTGGGGTCTCATGGAGGCAGCAGTAGACAGATGTTAACAGGCGGACAGTGAGCCTCAGGTGTAGATGTGGGTCCCAAATTCAGAAACACACACACTGACTGTCAGAGTTGGTGAGAATTACATGCCATGTAATTAAGCATGTACTTATGTGTTGAACTGACAAGCTGGATCAAGTCCCAAAGCCATGAAAGGTGAAAATATTTTACTGAAAAGTATTACTGAATGCCTAGCCTCTACATGAAACTCTGCCACATGTGACCTAAGGTGAGGGAAGCACCAGTATTTTATCTATCTATCTGTCTATCGATGGCAGGAGCCTGACAGTCTTTTCTTTCAGGGAGGCTGGTCAAGGAAAAAGCATACTTACACAATTTTAGCCCCAGTCTAATATTATAACATACAAACTGGATAAGAGGGAAATGAAAGAAGCAGCAGATAATCTCCTGTCAGTGGAGATTCAAATGGAAGGAAAAAGAGAATCACATCAGTGTTTTAGGATCACAGATACCTGAAAAGGAAAAAAATATTATGTCTTCTGCCACTGAGGGATTATTCCCCCTAAATGACTCTGTTGCCTTGTTTTGCTACCTACATGTACCATGTACGTGGCTCTAAGGGTTTTCTGGAGAGCTTAAGTTGCAACATAGTTGGTTTTTTTGTTCACTCAAGTGTAAACATCATTAGTTTTCTAAACATTATAGAAGTATTGGAAGCTGGTGAGAAGCTATGAAGAACACAAAGGAGAAAGACAGCCTACCTGCGGCATCAGGAAGGAGCCGCACACACTCCAGACCCCTGCTCTCCAGAGCAGCTTGGCTGCTGGCGATGCAGCACCACGTTGCCAACTACAACCCCATTTCACAATGCTTTGCTCTCCATGATACTGTCTTACATGAAAAGACTCAGTAAGAGCAACACAGCTTTCAAAATACTTCCCAATTAACTTCAAATAATTTACCTTAAAACTGATATAGTTTTAAAGTTTTTCTCCTGTTCCCTTAAATCTGGAGGTAGGTTTTGGTAGACAATTTATAATTTCCTTATTTTTCTTATCCACCTCCCTGTTACTCTGTTGATCACAGTAGTATTCAATTTCTATACACTTTTTCCTTATTAAAGACAAAGAAACAATGCTATGACTACCTTCGGCATTATGCATACAGGACTGGAAATACAGTATTTAAATGATCCATGATACTTTTGATTTGCAGCTGCATGCAGAGGGTAAAAAAAAAAGACTATTTTAAGCTACTGAAGCAGTCACTCTTGGTGTTTCAGCTCACCATTATTCTCTCTCCCTCAGCAAAGACTAGTCAGCCACCATCCCAAGAAAGGCAGTGCCAGCTTTGGGAAGAGCTATTCTCTGTTAAGTCTTCAGATCTTAAAGGGCGGTGGAAAATTTCACATTCTCCCAGCAGGAAAGCAGGGACTCAGTGTAGGTGTAAATCTCTGGCAGCTGATTGTTGGAGCCACAAGCTGTACCTTGTAAATAATTCACTTAGGCACAGAAAAATCTGCATATGAGGATGAAATGTCATTTATAACTCATAGGATATTGGCTTGGCTGAGAACAAGTTTCCAGCCCCTTCAACTCATTAAGTATCACTAAGGAGGAAGGAATATAGATGATGTAAAATAAACTCTGCTTTTGGCTTGTAACTAACAGAGAATAGTTAACAACCAAGATGAAAATTAAATTCTCTGGGAGAGAAGGAAGGGGACATAGTGTTTCTCAAATCAGTCAGCTCAGTGTAGATTTTACAGCTTCTTTATTATTAACTCTGTCAGCACCTTACCCTTCACATCAGTAGTAGGGTTGGGCTTATAAGGAGGCATTTAGCTGGAGGTGAGGTTCTGGAAGGTGCTGCAAGTGTTTTCCTTCATGCATTTTTGTGACATGGAGTGGTTTGCTGGGAGAAAAGATGATGTACTAAAACAGAGAACCCCTCACTGAAATTCTGCGCTGAGATATAATATTTTTATAACTGATCTAATATCTTGCTTTATTAAATTATTAGCATCCTAAACCCCTGTCTGTAACATTCTGTTTTTCAGATGCTTATAATTTTGCCAGACTTAAGTCATTGACTTGAAATGTTTCACACCACCTCATGCTGAATTCTGCTGGAAAACTGTTCACTAAAATCCTCAGGTGAACCAGTGGGTTTAAGGAACAGAAGTAGGGAAAAGGTATGTGCTGTCTACGTTAAAAGGTCTGGGCAAACTGAAGGGGAAGGTGAATGGATGGTTTGGAGGGATGCAGAAAAGGAAACAGACTGAGAATTGAAGTAGGGTGCAGACTTGGTATTGTGACCTGATATCTAGATAAAGAATGCTTGTTATCAGAGTGTTCGTTCCAAGTGGAATGGTGCCTTCAAAATCCAGGGTGATCATCTTTCTTGTGCACGCTACACTGAGTTCTGCTGGTACAAAGAATGTGGTGGGTTTTAATCCCCACTTTTCCACTACTTACCCTTTGTCCTATGCCACCTTCATTGAAAATGGAGGCAAAGGTATTAATTTAGTTTTGGGCCATTTGTGGGTTATCTTTAATCTCTGCTACATTGTCCCCATATAGCAGCTCCATTTCTTCATTCAGTGTTCTCTTTTTCTTTAGGCAGCTGGGGAAATGGCTGCTATTTGTTTTAAGCTCCTTTGCAAGGTTTAACTCAGCTTAATTTTCCAGAAAACCTTCCTTTTGGGGGATTCTCATTTTGTCCTTGTATTTCCTGCCTGAGGAAATAGCTTTTGTTATTGTTCAGACCTTTTCCTTGTTCTTTGAATCCTGGTTTCATTCTGAATAACATAGTCTGAAGTGGCTGCTCATTCAGTTAAGTCTGGAGCCTTTCCTTGCAATCTCTTTCTTTTACTTTGCAGTCTGTGTGCTCTGCTATTCAGGTGACTTCCTTAAGCAGCTTCATTAATCTCTGAGCACTTGCATTTTCCTACTGAAGATATCTGACAGATAACTCACTTCGAGTGCCTTTCCTAATGAAAACATCCTTGATCTGACAATGCTTTTGGTGCTGAAGACAGGCGGTAGATCCTTCACGTTCCTTTCCAGCCCCCAACCTACCCAACCCTCCCTGGCATGCATTTTACTCTTCCAGTTTCTAGATCACCTCTGGGGAGAGGCTTCCTGATTATCCTCCACAGTCAGACAGATCTGCTTCTTCATGTGAACCTCAGCTCTCTTCCTTCTCCCCGAGCACAATTCTTCTTTCTTAACTAGTCACTGTTTACTACATGCCGTTCTCGCTCCTTTTTCTGCTCTGGTTCCTGGCTCTGTTATTTTATGGCACAAAATTTTCTGCTTTCTTCCTCAATGCCTCATATTTTTTGTCTGTTTGGGACTTGTCTTTTATGAACTCTCTTAGGCAAGACTTCTTACATCAACAGCTCCTTGTGGCACACAAGAAGCCAGTGTACATGTACAATGTACTGTTTGTGTGCCTGGCTGTTTTTACTCTCCCCCTGCATTACTCAAGTCATTGTTAGAGTTGAGCTTCTCCTTTTACAGAAGGAAGGGATTACCCAACCTGCTCCAACCACTGCCTCCCATGAAAAATCCCTTCTTTTATGATTCCTAGTTCCCCAGCGTCCCAAGTAAATGGCTGCCTCATTTAAAACCTTGTGTCTAGTGGAGCCCAGATTGATTGTTGCTCAAACATCATGGGGAGAGAGGTGTTTGTTAATAAGCAAAATGTTAACTCCAAAAGTTCGCTCCAGTTACAAGTTGTTAGAGTGGCTGTCCATAGGCATGGAGAAGGTGAGATGTCCAGCTCTTATTGACACCACCAATGAAAAGGAAACGAAAATGGAAGAAGGCAGGATCAGGATCATATCCACACTTTTTCCTGTCTTTTTGTGCTTAAACATTCCAAACAGAGAGCAGATACTTACTGTATTGTGATGAAAGATTTGACAGGTTGGTCCCTGCTTTAGAGGGCTGGAAATACATGGCAGGTGAGTAAATAAACAACTGGGCCATGGTGGGGAGGAAGGAATCTAGATTTTCACCAGAGGGCAACCTCACTGGCACCTGGAATCACAGGTAGATGCTGTCTAATAGCAGAGTGAGACGGCGGCAGCAGTTTGTAGGTGTGGTAACAAATGGAGGGAGAATTAAAGAAAATAGCCAGGAAACCCACACTACTGACAACAGAGAAAGAAGTAAGTAAGTAAGTAAATAAACAAAGACCACCTTTCCCCAGTCTCATACCAAAAAACAGTATTGCGAAGAAACCCCCTCTGGTTAAGGCTTATTAGGGCAGCAGGAAGAGGAATGTGTCAGCAATAACCAAAGGGGTTCAAGAGAAGAAGAAAAGCATATGAAATGTATTAAGAGAACAAAAAATATGGGAGAGCAAGTAGACTCATTAATAACTGAGGAGGAAGATTAAATCAATAAGGGTTCTAAAATGGCTAAACTACTGAAATGCTTTATAAAAATCTGTTAAACAAGAAAAATAAGGGAACGAGAAATGGATAATTAAGGAGCAATAACGACTTTGTCAAAGCTATTGATGAAAAGCAGGTAAGAGAATACTTAAAACATCTGAATATATATACAGATCAGCAGGTGTGCATGCATTTCAGAGTGTTAAGGGAATTAGCTAATGAACTTACAGAAACACTGGCAATTACTTACAGAAAGTTACAGAGTATGATGGGAAAGTACCAGAGGGCTGGGGGGAAAAAAAGCAAATGAAATACTGAACTTCTAAAAGGTAGAAAGTAAAAAAAAAAAATTGAATTAAACAACCCAGGCACTAAGCATTCAGTGGTCCAATTTCTATCCCTGATAAAACAATGACATATATATTAAGATTGGAATTGATCCATAAGCACGACTAACAGCAAGGGTTTCTGAAGAATAAGTCATGACAGTAAAAGACCTTTTTCCAGATCAAATCACAAAAGTGGGCAAAAGAAGTAAAGGGAAGGTAGTGCACTTGGAACCTCCTGAAGCATGTAGTTTCAGGGCCTCCTGAAATGTTACTTGAAGTACAAATTAACACTGACGTGAATGTCAGCATTGTCATGTAAACCAAGAGTGATCTGAAGGACCATGAAATAAGGAAAATGATAAATTTAGGTGTTGAGTTATTGGGGACTGCCTCCAGTGTTACTAGGCAGGGATGTGAGCTACATCTAGTTTTATTTAACATTTTTGATAATGATGTGGGAAAGAGATGTGGGAGGAGGATGTGATGGAGAGTAGGAGATTGTGTTTCTACATGGTCTGCACTAAAGCAAAGTTGATAAGTGATAGCAGTAAATAATAAAGTAATGAGAAGCCTTGTAAATGACAGGCTGGGCGATGGTATGTAGGTAAGTGAAAATAAAGCTGTAAAACTTGGTGCAACTATTCAGACTGGGGGCTACTGCATTCCAGCCTGGATGCAGAACACATGTCTAAATATTATAAAATATTCTTCAAAAAAGCAAACCAGGTAGTTATTTCAAAAGTAAAAATGAAAAAGCTTCACTCTGAAGAAGTCAAATCATGCTGCTTTCTTACAGAAAAAAGAGGTGAAGCCAATGCCATCTGGTTTCCTCCAGAGTCCCTCTGACAAGCTTCAGCAGTGGTTTCCTTGTATATAGGACCTTTGAGGCTGCATCAAAAGTACTGTGTACAGTTTGGGACATGTCAATCTCAGAACGCTGTCAAGAAATTGGAAAGAGTCCAGAGAAGAGTAATCTAAATGATTAAGAGTCTCAGGAGATTCATTTATAAAGAAGATTAAGTGAATTATATTTTGATTAGGAGTACACTTTAATGGTGTATAAGTAACAGAAAGACATAAACACCAAGTAGGGAACAGGATGATTTAGGATGGCCCCAGAGATTTCGATAGGATGAAGATCAAAAGAGAATTTAGGCTGTGTACCAAGAAACATTCCTTAACTGTGAGGGATTTTGATTGTATATTTCCCCCTTTTTGATTACAGAATGGACTTCAGAATAAATGGAGAACATTCTTGGTTCTGGAGTTGTCACGCAGTGCAGAATAAAGGACTTCTCCAGCTGGGGAGGAAGGATCGTGGGGTGTGATCTAGTGAGTCTCTGCACCTTTAATTCTTCCTACCTGAGCACAGGGGTGGGAGGCCACCATTCCCAGTGAGCTGGCCCCATGTGGTTTCCGTTCCCCAAAGCACTTGTCTGGCAGTGTTACCTTAACCCTGACTAATGAGTAGATCAGCCAGTAAAGGACCTCCCAGGGGTGACTGAATGGGTGAAGAGCTACCTTAGCTGATCACCACTGTTGTCTATTTCTTTATAAAAATAAAAGGCAGTCTGCTGCTATTGTGTACATCTGCTGTCAGTGCTTAGCCGTGATGGTAAAGACAAAATCAAAAGACAGCAAGGTATGAAATGACTGGAGCGAAACTTAATGAAAACACTGTAATAAGCCACCTTTCTCAAATCAGTATCTGAGAAAGTGCATTTTTTTTTCTTCCAAGATGCACCAGAAGTTTAAACAAATCAAAAATTCAGAACTGAAGGTATACATGGTCTGAAGAAATGTCATTTTAGAGAAAATACTTAGTTCCTATTGGGAGAAATAAGAACATTTCCATTGATTTAGGGTCAAAGCTTCAATCATTTCTGCCACCACGTGTCCTACTGTACCTGGTTCTGAGGTGCTAAAGTATTAATCTAATATAGATAATACAAGAACCCACTTAGGTTCAAAGACTGATAGCTGTCCTGTTTGTTTAAACTGAGATGGATCTCAGAAAATTGGACTGTGAACAAAAGCGTAATCTTAGATTTCTAGTGAGAACTGTGTGTTTGGAGTGAACATCACCTCTACTGGTAGCTGTACAGCCAGATCTCCTGGTTAGAATTAAAGATACACATTTCAATCAAATGTGGGAATATTTCCTAGTAGAGCATGTCTCAAATACCTTCTTTAGTTTAATATTAGCCTAAATCCTATATATTTACCAGTTAGGTATTGAAATGCTCCCTTAAGATTAGTGCACCTTAAAGACTGCTCCATTGAGGAGGGAAGGGCTGCAGGGTGGCTTTTCCTTGGTGCATCTGCAGAAATGCGCAGCCCAGTTCAGCCCAGATGCTCCCTACATTCTGGGTAAACTTACTCCTGCCACCTGTTTGGTCCCATGTGACTGCAGGCAGCTGGACAGGGACATGGGGAAGTATATTGCTTTGGATACACATCAGTGGTTGGCACCACTGCTGACCAAGAGTGCAGGTGACTGCTTTCTACATGGGGTGTTAGGAATAGAATAATGGCCTTTTTTTGTTGTTGCCATCACCTTGGTGTCTCGTAGTTCTTAAAGAGGTCTCCCCTGACTTACTCCTTCTTCGCTAATGTATGTAGACAGTTTCACTTGGAGAGAGAACTGACATTTTGCATGAAACTCTGGGGTCTGGTTTGCTAATGTTAATTATTGCCCATTTGCAAGTGCTGCATATTATGAACTTTGTATCATATTCATGGTGGTCCTTGTAATACATCCAGTTTGCAGCTGTCAGGTGCCAGGCAGCAGAAGATGGAAGAAAACATTGTATGTGCAGACAGTTTCAGTCCTTATGCCCTGAGACAGAAAAAGATTGACCAAAAGTTTAGGCTGTGTTTGAACTATGGGCAGCATCCAGCATATGGGTATTATGGCAGGTCTTCTTGCTACAGTATGCCAGCCTCCTGCTTTCATGTGCTTCCTGCTGTTGCTGTTCAAAAATACATCCAGTCCCAAGTAAACTCTCCTCAGAAAAGATGCCTGGATATAGTACTATAAAAAGGATGTATATTCCAATTTAAAATATGCACAGATCATTCACTGAGGTAGCAACCATTCTTTTTCCCTTCCCCCAAGATAAGAGTGTAAATCACATCTTCTCAACAAGGCAGGTAGTGAGGATGACAAAATTCTTACATTCCTAAAGTGTTATTGGAGAAAAAATGTCACCTCCATGCATAATTGCATAACTTTACTACCTGTCATTTTCTATCAATCAAAAAAATGTTATACTGGAATTTGAGGACAAACATGTCTAATAAGATTTTAGATTGACAGCTGAACGGCTGTACTCAACCTTATTTTAACTTTATTTTTTTGTTGCTCTTCACTAGATCAACATAGAGGGTATTATACCAAAGTTAAGGGAAACAAATGCTCAGATATATTAATCCCTCATGCACACTTCACCTCAAAAAACCAGAATTTCTTTCCCCATAGGTTTTGTTAGTCAGCTCCCTTCAGTCTTGCCAGTGCTGCAGCAGGAGTCTAATGTTTCTTCCTTTGTATTTCCAGCGTAGTGTTGCCAGATTTTGTTTCAATTATCAGATACATGTGTTTGATGACATGTAATCAGCACCACTGCCCTCAGTGCAGCAGTGGCTTCTCCAGTGGCACCCCACTTGCCCCTGACACCCATTTCCTTGGTGTAGGGCTCTTGCTTGACTGTCCTTTGAGTGAAATGTCTGGTCCCCCACACAACAGCCCACATCCTTCACTCCAGCATTTGCCCTCCCCTCCTTGTTGTTCAGGGTATGCAACAATCTTCAGTTGTGCACATCATGGATTTATTCTCCTTTAGTGGTGAGTAGAGGACCTCACTTGTTCTCCTTTCAGGTTACCCTGTGTTAAACGGAGGACTCTTTCCTGTCTCCACATTCTTTCTGTCTCTGTCCACCTCTGTATCCTTCTTGACCTCCTCCTGGAAATTCCAGGGAACATCTTCCCACCACTGGTTTTCCTCCTTGAAGCTGCTTGTGCTCTACCTTGGTGGCCTCTCCATATTTCTTTTTAATTTTTCTCAGAGTTCTCATCCCTGAACAGGTTGCCAAGAAACTGTTTCTCAGTTTTGGGTCTTTTTCTTCTTTGTGTTCATTTTCAGTCAGCTATAGTACTCCTCAGATCTGGGATTCATCTTTTGTTGGACCTAACTCAGCCTCTAGTGCATAGTTGTGGTCTGGCTCAGCAGAATTCTTTCTAATCCATCACCAGTGCTCCAGGACAAGCTTTAAAATGGCAAAAAGGGTACTAGGACCTCTTTAGTACAGATGCACAGGGACACAGTGGTAGACATCTGATCTTGGCCATCTTCTGCAGTTTCTTTCATTTCTGTGTGTGAAACCACCATTCCATCCTTCTGAATAAGCCATACCTGGGTGAGGAGTTAAGTTAGTGTAGGGAAGACTGGTTGCTTTTGGAGGAAAAATTTCTTGTTACAGCTTCACACAAAACCCCGTGATTATTTCCCATCAAAGGATCTCAAAGCATTCACTGGTTAAACCTTACATGCCTTCAGCTCTGCCAGGAGGCCTCGGTGACCTCATACTGTGAAAGCAGCTATTGCAGGGGTGTCACCCGCTTCCATGAACATCTAGGTGAGCAATGATTAGGATCAGGTGAGAAGCTGGACTCTACCCTGCTCCCAGCTGCCCATGGTGCTGTGATAGAGCAGAAACCCCAGGAACAGGTACTACAAATTTCATACGGTTGATCCACTTTGTTTCAGCAAAGACCAGATGGGGGTTTTGTGTCTGTGTTTGCAATGAGTGTTGTGAAAGCAGTGGGGATAGACATTCCTGAAGCTAATTTTCATTTAGCTAATTCACACTGCAGAAACATTGATTCCAAGACAGCCTGGGCTTGAGCGTGCGCGATACAAGCCTTTCTGGAAGGCGGGGCATGAGCTCTTATTCCACATCTTGCTGTGTGCTCACTGTAGTTAGGCATAAGCTGGTTATGCTTCTGCATGTGGAAATCACATCCTTGATTGTAGTGGAGGTCCCAGCAATTCTTGGTCTGCTTCTGAAGCAACACGATGTATGCTATACGTTGCTCACTGCTTGTGGCAAACCCACAATGAGTCTCGGGAGATTTCCTCTGGTGCAGTGTCAATACTGGAGAGACGTTTATGTTCCAAACTCTTTAATGCATCCTTTCTGAGTTCCTGAAATTGTTTGGCTTAACTTCATGACAAATGAGCAAGTATTTAAAAGAGCCTTCACATCTACAAGAATAACCAAGGAGCCAGATGTCAAAATGCTATCAGCTGAAGTCACAATTAAGTGCAACCCACAATTTCTATCGCAGGCACAATTAATTACAGGCACAAAACTATGACTGTAAATGGGCGGTCATTAAAAAAAGAAAAGATTGAGGCAAGATATTCTGAGTGTTCATGCTATTATTTAAATTAACGATAAATAGTAATCTTTTTTGCTTTGCAGGGTCTTTCACATTCAGTCTTTAAAATCCCCTACAAACCACAGTGTCATAATACTCGGGGAAAGGGAAGATGCAAAGACTCATGGGAAAGTTTAAAATCAAATTAAACTTTCTTAGCTCTGATATCACACATACTGCTCAGGCCAGAGTTTTTGTCAGTGAGGAAAGCAGTCGACCGACAAAATCGGAAGAGGGTATTTATTTTACTATTTCTTCTCTACTAAGGATATTCATACTTCCAAACATTTATGATTTGGATTCAAGGTACTGCCATAAAAGTGATCTATGACAGGTAAGTTTTCTAGGGCCCCTTTGCTAGTGCAGCAGGTTTACAGCGGTGCTGAGGAAGACCTGCAGGACCACATATCTCTGGAGGAGCTGTGTCCTGGCTGGGCCCTCCAGTAGGCCTTTCCAAAAGCAGTTTTTTGTGTCCCCTGCACACAGTGACCAGAAGTTTTCTTCCTCAAAGGTGAAACGTTGTTAAGTTCTGCACATGTGAGAAACAGACGGTCTTTGTGCAGCCAGAGGCGGAGGGATGGAAGGGGCTTTGCTTTCTTTTGGTGACTTATGAAAACGTTCCACCAGCTATAGCTCCATCTCTCCATGGAAAATATTAGATGATGGGTTCATGCTGGCCAGATTTCTCTGCCTGCCAGGCTTGAGGATCAGAAGCACAGTGGCAGAAGCCCAAGAAATGCTCAAAGCAGAGCTTACCTGCCTTCTTCTGGTCTCTCCCCAGGCTGTCCTCTCACCTCATGAATATCCTGCCAGGGGCTGGGGAAAGGGTAGATGGACAGGGTGTCAGAGAGACTTCGGGGACAGAGCAGAAGATGCTGGGGATTAAAGTATGGGAGGGAGCAGGGAGACCTTGCCCACTACATGACAGGCAGATACAGGCAGGTGAGCCACTTTTCCACTGACAGCAGCCTGGCTGCATCTTCTGCCTGCAACCGCCACCCTTCCCATGCAGAGCAATGGGGTTATGGCTGTGCATTTTATCCCCATCCATGTTTTCCACAGGGTGAGGCACATGGGGCTGGGGGCTGTGCTATGTGGAGACATACTGTGTCAAAAGGCTGCTCCATGCAGGTGAACCCCTGAGGTGCGCTCACAGCATCACCTGTGCTGCTGTTCAGCTTTGTGCCTGCATTTCAGCGGATATTTTTTCTCACCCTCAATCCATTTCATTGCTATGCTTGGGTAGGAAAGGCTTCTTAGGTTGCTGCTTCTCTGCGGTTAAAGTGGGACATCTGCCCAAAATGGGATGGTTTTCAAAAAATCTTGATAAAAAGAATTCAGACCCATGCAATGTTTCTTATTTTGCACATTACATCATCAGCCCCATCTGTTTCCAGCGTTTCATGAGGTTGCACTGGAATTGATATTGTGGGGCAGAAACTGATGATCCCCCACTTCGCTAATGAATCAGCAAAAGGAAGGAGGGAGCTGAAAGAGCCTTTTCTTTGCCTAGGACTGCTACAAATTTTAGGCATGAGCGTTTGTGTTGAGGTCCTTCAGCCCCTGTTGACATTGGTGTGGTGAAGGATACATACAACTGAAATCTTAAGACTCTTAATATCAAAAAGCTTTAGATATTGCTCTTGGGACCACACCTGAAACAAGGTCTTGCTACGGCTCACATGCCATTACACTGCATTTCCTTCATGCTTAGATGCCAAAATTACATTGCTAAATTATAAGTAGTTTACATAATCCCAGAATGCAACATGAGAAAGCTTTCAAAATAAAAATGAATAATAAGATCAGCATTTATTGGTTTTTTCCTCCTACGTTACCACTGAAAATTCTCATTGGTGTGGCTTTATATGAATAGGTCTCTAGAAGTAAATTATGAGCAAAATTCAAAGCCACCATAAATTAAATGTGTTTTTTTCCTGCTTTGGTGTACAAGACTTTCCATTAAGCTAGCCCCATATAATATACCTTGGATGTGTTCAAGAAAGCCCTGTAAATTATAGTAAGTATTTAAAATGGTAAGTAGACATTGAAAAAGGCCACATTAGGATTAATGAATGAAAGGGTTGATACTGAAAATGCACTTGTAAATAAATAACATGAAAAGTAAAGATGACACACTGTTAGGTTAGAGTTACAAGTGGGAGTATGATGATAAATCACATGGCTGTTTGTCAGAGCTTCACATGTGGGTGCACGTACTCCTAAGTTCCTTTCTTCCTTTCCCTCTGAGCAAAATCTCTCCCTCCCATTGCCCCACTCACTGTGCCTCTGGGAGACTGGTGGAACTTGTCTTTGCTTTCAGCGCTTTTGGTGCTGGAGGTGTGCTGGGCTGTAGAGTTTGCTACCTCTGAGGAGTAAAGCATGCCTTTCACAGCTTTGGCTATGCAAGTGTAGTGCTTCAGGCCTGCTCTATCTGTTCTGATAATAAAATGCACATTGCTGACAGCAGGTATCTGCCAGGGGTGCAGCTGAGCCTGGATTCACTGCTGCTGTTCACAGGGGTGTAGGGTACTTCAGTGTGTTACCCCCAGCAGCTCTTGTTGGCAGCAAGCTGTCTTAGGATGGTAGCTCATAGCAATAGACAAGCCGGGGGAAAGCTGAGGATGATGTGCAGCGCGGTGTGGGGGATGCAGGGCTTGCGGCTCAGTGCAGTGGGTGAAGGAGAAAGCTTCTTCCCCTCTCCCACCCCTCCATAGGTCCTGGGCGTGATGCATGGCACACATTAACCCACACACATGTTAACATACAACACAGCTGGGGCTTTAGTAACAGTGCCATGATCATGGTCTGAGGTCTGGTCATGGTAGAAACTTTAACTGTAACTCTCTGCCTTGGGTTGAGCAGGTTCTCAGAAAATGTGCTAAAACCCCGAAACCCAGAGAGGAAAAAAGTTTCCTCCCAGGCAAGGTTCTTCCGTGTTTTCATTGTGCCAGCCATAAAGGCCATGTATACCGATAGCAGATACTGGCGTCATCACATCTTGTATCTCATATCGTCATCATCTGTGGGAGCAGTTCTGTGCAGCCTGTTCTGGCTCTCCACTGAAATAGCTCACAGACTGCAATCCAAAAGCATGGAGCAAAACCGAAATGGGTGGGGCTGTGGGACCACAAAACATATGTGTGTCAGTACTTGCAGGTCACCTGGGCTAAGGAAAATGTCTGCCTAATTACATTAGAGTTTGCATGTCTGAAAAAGCACGTGTGCAGTTAAGTAGGCCTTATGTAGCTGGGATTGGAAAGTCCACATTAAGATTACCTCTGCTTAGAAACTATATGATGTGGCTGCATGCAATCAAATTCTGGCTCCTACTGACACAGAGCAAGACCAAAATGTGATGCCCTTAATAGAGCTGCTCTGGATGCAGACTGGTGCGAGACAGGATCAGGCTGTGGCATGTACACTACATGAAGTGATGGGTGGGTACATTTTTATAACCTGATTTTACTTCCCTCCATAGTATTCAATTTTATCCGCATAGGTCCATTGAGAAAACAAGGTTCTGCTCTCACTGAAGTGTTTATGGGCCCATACAGCCAAAGGAATACCTTTTATGTGCCTGTGGCACTTTGAATATCTTTGAATGGGAAGGAATCTTTGTGGGCAAGAATAAATCCACATACTTTTTGGTCTGCCATGCAAGGAAGGGCAGAGCAGCAGTCAGTGCCACCTAAATCTTTGCCAGACCCCAGGGAAGGATTTAAGTTCAGGTTCCCTATTTGAGTAAGCACTAGGAACAAATGGTAACATAAAGGTTAGTAGAAGATTATAAATAGGATAATAAATGGAGAAGGAAGGATTATACTACCACATTAGAAATCATTTGAAGGGAAGGTAGAAACTCTCATGCTTTGCAATAATTTTTGAGTGCCCAGATTGATGGTAATCTATCTGTGTTATTTATTATAGAGATATATGTTTTGAAATATTTTTTTTAAAAGAGCTTTTTTAAATTATTAGAGCTACAAATAGAGTAGAGCACCAAAACTCTAATAGGCTGAAGTAGAATGTTAATGGTGTAGATATAAATATTTGCTGTGGAGATGTGTCTGAGTACACCCAATCAGCTGAAAAAGGAAAAGAACCTGTTTCTCATGTGGCCAGTATTAGCTAAGTAATTTGGCTTATATTTCTGAATACTTTGATTAACTGTTTTATGAAAAACACTCTGTCAGATAAACTCAGATAATTGGTAAAAGGGAAGAAACCATAGTCTATCCACAGACAGACTGTGAGCAAAAAGAGGTAAATTAGTTCATCTGCTTTGAGCTTTTCATTCAGCTCAGTGCAGTCCATAAAACTGAAAAGCCAAACACTGTGTAGTAAAAGAAGGGCTTAGGAGTTGAGATGGTGGAAAGGGAGTAACGGTCTCTGCCCTTTATTGGTCTCCCTAACCAGAGTCTACAAGTGCCTCACAGCCTTCAGTTTTGCACTCTGAGGCATAGATACAGTAGCATCTAACAAGCAGATGCAAGAGCAAAACTACCAACATCTGCCCGAGCTGAGCAGCATCACTTAGGGTTGACCTGATTGGAGCCACTTCCCATGTGAAAAAAGATTTCCAGTTTTCAGGTAGAGTAATATATTTTGCAACCATGCCATGTTAACTCAACTGTTCAGGGCTAGCTTAGCTGTCCATTTGTACCACTGCAGCTGAGTTATGCAGAGGTGTCCTGCCACGTGCCAAGCCCCACAGCATTTTATAAACGAGAGTCTGAGGAGCTACATGACGGCCAAGTGTTTGTTGTCAAACTTGCAATGGAGCAACGAACATCTCCCCTGCCCCTGGATCACTATCCTTCCCCTTTGGATGCATCTAGTCAGAAACTTGAAGGTGCAAGCTCTCTGTCAGTTAGTACACATGTTATTGCCTTCTAGTTAAGGCGTACATGTCTAGTATCCAGGACGTGTAGCAGCAAAGGGTCTGGTGTGTTTTTCACAGACAAACTAATGGGAGCTTTGAACTGCAGCTCCACTGCCAGCGTTGTTTTCGTCCAGCCACCAAAGGCTAATGTGGGCGACCATAGATGTGATGTAATTGCATCCTTTCCTTCTGTCATGCAGGTAAATGTGGTGAATATTCAAATGTTGTGGCATTGACAAAGGTGGTGTTGGGTGAGGAATTGACAGCAGCAGTGTCTGACAAAGCAACGGAGAACAACCAGAACTGGGACATTGAGCAAAATGGTCATGGGATAGTCCAGGAAAGAGGGTGCTAGCCACAGTCACAAACAGAACAGGGAAGGGGAGAGTGCGGATACTGATGCCACCAAAGGTAGAGGAAGACAGGGATAGATAAAAGAAGCCCTTTTTGTCATTAATAAACATGTCAAAATGTCACTGCATGAGAAGGGATTGGGGCAGGAGCCAAACAAGAATGCACGCAGGGACAACAAAGGGAAGAACTACAACTGCAGTAGAGAGGGCACTGAAGATTTCCAAAGGACAATCCCCATTAGGTGAACTTCCACATTATTTTTTACCTTGGTCTGGTTGAGAAATCCTGCAAAGAAGATCTTATTACAACCTGTCACATGTTTGGGCTGGGCAGCCAGACTACTCACTGCTTTCAAAATACACCTGAAATGCTGGGAAGCCCCAGGGAACTGCTGGGTTGCACTGATGAGAAAGGCATTTGAGGAGCAGCCTTGGCTCTCAGGTCTCAAAGCATGGGTGTCTCATGGTGGTGAGGACAGCCTTCTTCTGCTGCCTTGTTCCCTGCAGTGTTTTTGGCAGATGATACTTACAACCTTGTTTATGCTAGTAACACTGTAGTGGTTTTGTAAGTCACTAAGCAATGTCTATGAAATTGAGCTCAGCTTTGTGTCTCTGCTTTAAAAAGGTTTTGTTATATTTTAAGGGCATGTTTGTTTCTTTTTGTGAACCTGAGAGCTTTTTAGCTGTTTCTCCCACTCTTAGGCTTTCAGACGATGAGATTAGTTTAGCAATCAGGAAATTACTAGCATCATCCTAATTTTAGTATTGTTCATGCATTGCAAAGCAACTTGCTACGCAAGAAAAAAAACCCACATGTCTGAACAATATTGGTGCAATATGTCAGACGTAGCAATATTCTCTGTGATTATCACCCTATACAATTTTCAAAGCAGTGATGAATTGTGACAGATCCTCCTCTGAAATAACCCAACATAGTTTATGAAATCAGTGGAAGTGTATCAGTTTACATCAGCTGAGGATCTGGGCTACGTTTCTAGCTTTCTGCTAATACTTTTTTATGACGGAAGCCAGTACCTGAGATGAACTGAGAGTTAACCTCTCTAGGTGCACTTTATAGTCTTCTTGTGAGAAACATTAGATATGTCTCAAACTCATTTAAAAAAAGAGATGCAGCCACTGAAAATGAAAAATATTTCTGGCAAAGTCTGGCAAAAATATAATAGAAACTTCCGCCAGTTGTGGCAAGGATTTGGGAGGTCAGGGGCAGTTAATAAATTTCTTAACTGGCAAGCAAAGAAACTTTTAGACATGATGGCAACAGAAAGCAGGCTGCACTTGCTAATTTTTTTATACAAGCGATTTTTGTTTACCTAGATGTACACCTCCAGTATGCTCACAAACGTTTTGTAACAGATATTTATAATCACAGTGAATTTGTAGTACCATGGGATCTATTGCAGTACCATCAGTGCCATTTAAGCTTTACCATGAAAGACCACCATTTTCTGTGTGTGAACAGTCAAGCGTGGGGATTAGCGAAGTGTGAATTAGCGCAGTCCTTCTGACTGGCTAAAAACTTTTTCTTGTCATTTAGAGGTAAAGAAGAGTTAATTCAGAGAAGACCAAGTTACTGACAATTTTAATAATGAAGTAACACTTCAGAATGGTGGTGCAACATGAACAATTTGCAATGACCAGTATAACAATGTGAGAGAGGCATGTCATGAGCTTCTCCCTCTGTTGACATGTCTGAGACTGCTCAGCAGTTACCATCCTTTAGGAGCTTTTCTAGTAATTTCTTTTTATTTATATACGTGTCTTTTCCCAAACCTGCCAAAAATGCTATTTAAAAAGACCACACAGAGAACGGATCTACCTTACACAAATGTCTGGTGGGAAATAGTCATGTAAATTTTGATTTACTGAATGCACAAAAGAAGGAGGCCACCGCCTAAGAAATGGATGACAGCATCCGAAAGTGGTTCCAGCATTTTAAAAGCAATTATGGGGGGCTAGATTTATGCACAAGACCTGCTCTGTACATTAACTAAATTTGTGGGTTTAATCACTGGAAGGAGAAAACCAGATATGAAATACTCAAAGTAACAGGTCATTGTAGATATTCCCCTGAGGACATAATTTGTGTGGGTGTGTGTAGACAGGACTGCACGTATGTGTTGCAGAAGTGACAAAGGAAGAAGTCAGTGAACATCCTCAAAAAGCAAATACAGAAGAATGTTGGAATATATGGCTTCCTGAATAAAGAAAATAAAGCTGTGACTATGTGAAGATTTCTTAGTATGGGAATGGCAAAGGAGTAACGCATTCTTCACTCCAGTGGAAATTAATGGAGCATGCATTCCTCATTCTCAGTCTATTTGAGGCTGCAACAGGGGATATCACATCTGGCAAAACTACTTTGAGTCATGTTATACCACTTATAACATCATCTGGACCTTAGGAAACAGCTTTCTGAAAATAAGGAATGCTGTACAGTACCTGACATTAGCCCTGCTGAAAGGTACTGATAAGTTGCAGAGACCTAAGAAATTAAGGGCCACATTTACATGGAATTTCCCTGCACTTTATTACAGTCAGTTCCCTGGTTTTGCAATTTTAACTGCCCTTTTCCCTTAAGTGCCTTCCCCTGGGTCAGTAGGGGATGCTTGTTTGTGAAAGGGAACCAAATCAGTCAGAAAGGAGAGCATCTGGGATAACAGAAGAACACTGTGCACCCAGAAACATTACAGAATCTGGTATAAATTGAGAGCATTCATTATTAACAGAAATACTATTTTCAAACTGTATCACACTTTCACCTCTGAGGATTTCACATGCTATAGTCCTGATCCCTTGTTTGCAGTCCTAACTCCCACAGTTAGCTCGATCAGATTTGATGGAATTAGTGGTGTGAGGAGGATGCAGAGGACACAGATCTGCAGAACTTGTACATAGACACAGCTTCATAAAAACTTAACTACTGCTGGGATGGAAGGCACTGTCCTCTAGATTTTTTGCATATATTCTGCAGTTACCTTGCAGGAGGGGCTGGTTTTGGCAGTGGTTGGTGACTTTTTTTCAAAAGCACCTTAGGATTCATACAGCATTTGCAGAGCAGAGAAAAGCCTCAGTCTTTTAGTACCCACAAGTGAGAGAAGCTCACACACAGCACTGAATTGCATGTGCAGGGTTCAGATTTACCACCTCGTTCTTGCTTTAGAACAAGTGTGAAATGGCAAAAAAGTGATGTCCAGGAATACCTGAAATAAAATGAACAGAGCTGGCTGGTATTCATAAACCAAGCTGATGGGAGATTTGGAAATGCAACAGGGAGAAGGAAAATCTGAATGTCTTAAAACCTCCTACTGGAGCACATTGGAATAAGGGCTATGGGTGGAGTCAGTGTTTGCCCTCAAACCAGAGTGTGATTCTGAGTCAAAATACCAGATCTGTGCACCTCTATGGATGGTGGCCTTTTAAACAAACACCTCCATCCCAATATGTTCCTTTAGCATCACCTGTCACCTGGCATCAGCTAGTTTAACAATCCCAGGGAGGTGATCATAAACAAATGCAGAAACTCCTGTATTTGAGTGTCTTTGAGTGCGTGTGTAGGGGTAAAAGTGTTACTAAGTGCTCTGTTCAGGGGTCAATAGGTTAGCAGTTATATAGAGTGGCATGAGGTTTACTACTCAAAGTAAACACGCCCTTACTAAAAATGTACAGGGATGCCCATTTCTGCTATAGGATTATATCATGCTGGGGGATTGAGGTTTTTAAGGGTTTTGGGTTTTGGTGGTGGTTTTTTGGGGTTTTTTTTTGTTTTTTTTGTGGGGTTTTTTGATGTTTAGTTGTTTCCAACATTTGTTATAAAAAGTCCCCAGTATCCCATCCTGCACCCGGGATTATAAAAATATTTGAAGTCACAGAATGGATATATGGGTAGGCAGACACACATTTTGATTTATGTTATACTATGGTTTAGGCACACATTTGAAGGCAAGGTTTTTGGCTGACAACAGCATCACAATAGCAGTCTTCTAGCCATATATTATAGTGATGACCCCAGAAAATTATCAGGGTTTAATACAAGGCTATAATATAGGGTTTCTGAAAACTCTACATAAGCAATAGACAACATAAAAAGTCATATTACTATTTATGTGCCATCAAATCACATTAGAGGGGATTTGACCACATAAATAGTAAAATGACTTTTTGGGAATATGGAAATCAAAGAAAAATGTTTCAAATAGAAACCATAATTTACAGAAAAATCACAAATATGCAACCATGTTACGAAAGTAGGAAAGTAAGAGAGGCAAAAAGGGAAAGGAAGACTTCTTGGAATCTTTTCCATATAATTCTGTGTAAGATTTTAATTTTTTAAACACATCCAATCAAAGATGCATCCTGTCATGTCATATCATTATTACCTAAATTTATTGTATTACATTGCGAGATACATGGGAGTTGACCAATATCTTTGTTGTTAACTGTTTGCCGGCTGTTTGCTCCTGGGGTGAGTGGGGAGAATTTTAGCTTCTCAGAACCATCAAAATAAAGAGCATCATTTCTCTTTGATCTTTCTCTGCTGTGAGAAAATGTTCTGTGGATAGAAATACTTCCCAGTCCCAGAATCTTACCCTCTAGATTTTCTTGAATTAGTTGTGAATACATATCAGTATTTATTTGGTTCTCTTTGTTTGCTGATGCCAATAAAAACTGAGGAGTAAGCAAGAATAATAACTGTGGTAATTTTGGAATATCTGGAGTGTACTGAGTGCTGAAAAGACAAGTGTGAAAGTAAGGGGCCACTCCAAAGAAAAGTTTAGTACCCAAAGAACGTAATTGAAGTTTATGAGAATTTTGCCATTGAACTCAGTGTGAACTGCGTTGACCTCTGGCCATGCAAAAATGCCGGTAGATGAGCTGTCGCTTTGCCCGCAGGTCCCCTCTGCAGCACAGCATGGGGCTGTACTGCTGCAGGCCAGCCTGTCCTGCACATCCTGCTCATAACCCTTCATTCCTCCTTTGTGGGAAGAGCGCAGAGTGGACTGAAGTTTGCCCCCAGTGACTGTAACACACAAACCCAAAATATTCAGAAGCAGAATAAAATTGTAACAAATGCTGGCAATTATTATCCTAGGATTTTGGGAGATGAGGGTGAAGAAGGAGTTGTTATACTCCCTGCGATCTGACTGGAATCTTTGATGAAGGAATTTTTCTTCTATGGTTCTGATTCAGTAAGTGCTTAAAACATGCCTAGCATTAAACATGTAAGCAATGCTTCTGCCTTTAAAGTGAATTTGTCTTATGGGATGTGAATATGACTATTTGTTTGCCTAAAGTTTACCACATGCCTAAGTGCTTTGCTGGAGAGATGGTCAATATTCTTAGATTATTTTTAAGAAAAAAAGGATTTTATTTTGAGGTAGTAATAAATACTAAATTCTTGGAAGATTAAAGGATTGAGGAGACTTTACATGTCATGTACATGTGCGTGCACAGCTTCCTTTGAAGTCAATGGAACTTGTGTGTGCAAAAGGGCAGAGATACAGGGCAGCAGAAGTTCATAATATTGTGGCTTAGGAGCCAAAAAGATCAGGGGATATCTAGAATGTGTATATGAACTTTTAAAAGCTTGAGTGCTTTAAAGTGCTTCTTTCTTTCTTTTTCTTTCTTTCTTTCTCTTTCTTTCTTTCTTTCTTCCTTTCTTCCTTTCTTCCTTTCTTCCTTTCTTTCTTTCTTTTTTTCTTTCTCTCAAGAAAACAACCTGGAACTTTATTTTTTACCTAGAATATAACAGTTAAAATCCACTTGCAGGAAAATCTGTCTTTCAGGGAGCTTCTCTGAGAGTAAAACAAAACAGTGGTTGTTTAGAAAAGCTGAGGAGAACCTTGGGCATATACAAAAGGCGAAAGAGGCAATCCAGAAGCAGAAGGCGATGTTGCTGGAAACAGGAAGGTGAGCTCTTGAGTGTAAAGAGATATACCCGGGAAGCAGAATGATCATTTGCCAAGGGAAGGTGGACAAACCATCCAAGAGAACAGCACATCAGAATCTACCTCTGGGAAATGTGTTGAATCAGGAAGGCTGTGAATATCTTGCACCTTGGATTATTTGTGTGTGCTCAAGCAAGAAAACTATATAGCTATTTACTTCCTTGCTGAAAGAAAACAATTAGCTAACATTCTTAGTGATGCTCTTAAATGAGAACATTATTTTCTTTTTGCAAAACATTGCTTTCATTGATTGACTTTGTTTTGTAAACCTGCAAATGTTAGATTTCTCCTTAGATTGGGGGAAGGCTTAGAGCTCTTTATGATTCTGTCTCTCCACATGAGCTACATCTAGGAAAGTGCTGAGCAAAGAATGAGGGGTGCTTAGTGCTCTCCCACACTGTCTAACATTGCCATAAAATTGCACCTTTGAAGAGCTGGGATAAAGACTGTGAAGCTGAACTATTCCATTTCTGGTAACAATAGCATAATAATAATCACTTATTAACAGCCTTGTTCATTTGGCTTACTTCCTCACTTTTTACCAACCTTCTAAAAATCCTGTTTTGCCCTTGCTGGTCTCTCTCTTGTAAAATGGTATCAGCAGCTGTATCTTGGTTTGGAAAAGGAAAGGAAGAGGGAAGACAGGCTCTAGCCAGCACACTACTGCAAAACGACTGCTAGCTCACCACATTGCACTCTTTTTCTGCTAATTACAGGAAAAATGATTTATTAATATTTGTGCAATGGTAACTTCTCAGCTCACCCACAGCCTTTTCTAATCCAGCCACTTATTTTCAGTACTACTTTTAAGCTCTGACTTTAATTAATGGGGTGCAGAAGTTTAAAGCATATGGGGTTGCTTTTCTTAAGTCTGGGAACAAGCAGAGTTTAAAAACCTTGCAGATACAATTCTCAATACTGACTTAAACTCTGTTTCTGAAAATGCTACATATAAGTTGTCACATTTTCTTCAGCTTGACATAAAATTCTGTGACGTGTCACATCAAATAGCAACAATCATGAAATTTTTAGAGATGTGTCAGTTTTGAGATCTGTACTTTCTTGCTTTGATCCATCACAGTTCAATTGGAAGATAAAATAATCACTTCCATTTCTCACTACTTTTTTTATAAAAACATACAATAAAAAATATACATTTTAAAATTTTCAAAGTATTTGTTCTGAAGCCCCTTTAAACAGAAAACTCTTGTAGCTGCTAAAATCTGCTGCAAAACCAGCGCTTGAGTTGCGGTGATGTTTTTTGCCTGCTCCACGGCACAGCTTGAAAGGTGTCATCATTTAGGGGATGCCCACGGTCATCTCTGGTCCGCTTGGTCTCCCCACATCCAGAGCATGATCCTCGCCCTGTGAAGTCAGGGCCAGTGGCAGACACTCAGTGCCTTGTGGATTTGGTCCGCCTGAATAAAACTTCAGGTGCCTTTTAAAGTGACTAAAGAGATAACCTCCCAGAAAATGCTGGCTCACTCGCCGTGCTCCCTTCAGCAACAGGTGGAGCGAGGAGCATGCAGACTTTGCTGGGATTTCACAAGGAAGCCACCTAGCTAGGGCACTGCCTCTCCCTCCTGGGTGAGCTCGGGTGAATGAAGAGTGAGCAAACCCTGGTGCCCTGGACTCCCCCCATGCCGTCCCCCAATCCCTCTTGGGGGCTCATCCATCTTGGGCGCCCGTCGGGGCCACGGTGGGTGGCGGCGCACATCTGCCAGGGGGCTGGAGCACAGCTGCGCGAGAGGAGGGGGCGCAGACCAGCAGCCCTGTCTGCGGGGCGATTCATCAGCAGGATGGCTACTGCTGGGAAGAATTCCTCCCCGGCGGGATGAACCTCCAGTGACTCTTCTCGAGGGCTGAGGACATCCCCCTCCCACACGGGCAGGGCCATCGCTCAGCCCCAGGCTGAACTCTCCCTCACCTCCTGACCCCCTCTTCAACTCCCACATATGCACCAAGGCGTGAACTGGGCCTCCGCGGGGCCCAGAGGCCTCGTAACCCACTTCTGCTTCATTTCCAGCCCCACACTGGATGCTGGCTGCCCTGTCGGGGTTGGGGGGTTGCTGTCTTTGGCCCCTCAGTGTCGTCTCTGCCTCTCCATGCCTACAACAACCAGCCTAGGAGGCTTGCCTGCCAGACCCTGATGGGAACACTGTTGCATGCTGGAGGGTGCAGCCGCCTTTTAACAATTCAGTCTTTTAGTCTCCTCCTGGCCTGGCCCCTCCAAACACACCTAGGGGCTCTCCTGACAGACCGCATTGCCACTCTCTGCCCACCGCTGGCAGCACAAACCAAAGGAAAACTGGTGTCACTCTGGGGCCTCATCTGGTGTCGGGTGGGGATGTCCTCGGTTTTGGAGAAGTGAGCAGTAGCTTTCCCTTGGTGGCTCTGGAAGCCATCGCCAGGGTGGGGGACTGTGATGAGGTTCCTGAGGACAAGTGACAAAGGGCACAGTGGGTGCCATTAACATTTTCAAATCACCTGGTCTGATTATTTCATGCCGGGGGAAGCGTTAAGGAAACAGAAACCCAAGGACAGCAGCTGAACCTTTGTGCTTTTTGTGCTTTTTCTTTCTTTCCCCCCATCCCCCAAGCTTTCAATGTACTTGCCTGCTGGGTCCTCAGGGAATAACGTGCCCTGGCAATTTATTACACTGTCTCTAGGCAGAGCCTACTGCTGCTGTATCAGAGAATTACTTAAGGAGTTACTCAGGTCCAGGTGGCTGTTTGAGAACTTATATCAAGAACTTACATCACCTGCTTTCTCTTGCAGTTAAACGTAGGTCCCTTCCTTTGGCTCATTTCTCCTTTTATCAGAGCATAATTTAACCACTGGTCATTGGAGACAAAGAGAAGCCTAAATAAGCTTCAGAGTACACCTGAGGAACTCTGCTGAGGAAAGCTAAGCAGCAATGTTTTCTTCTGAAAACCAGTGTCCTTTCACAGCGACTCTAGTAGCTTCTGCTCTCCAGGGTTGGATGAAGGAGCTACTAGACAGGAGAAAAGAGGCAAAAGATAGCATGACAAGAGATATCAGAAAGGCCAAGGGGAAGGCAAGGAAAAAGTATTTGCTCATATCTGAGAAGAGGCAAAAAAACCCCCCAATGTTTCTTTACATTTTAACTCCTCGGGTACATTCACCAGTGAGAGTGGCATGAGTGTGCAGCCTCAGCATCCTGTGTCCTGGACCAGGAAGATGAGTGCTCAGGTGCTCTGACACTTGTTGCAGGTCCAGGGAGCTGGTTAGGGTCAGGAAAGGAGGATGTGCAGGGACACAGTTCCTGTTAATACCAGAAAATGCCCAATTCCAAGGGCTGGTGGCAGAAACTCTATGGAAAAGCAGCTTGTGCTTTAAGTTTGTATTGCATTGAAATGTGTGTTTCAGTGCTTTGGCTGTTTTTTTAAAAGCACAGTGAGGAATATAGAGTACATTGGGACTCTGACTACTAGGGACCGCCTGTATGGGGACAGGTGGTGGACGTACCTCTTTATATTGTGCCATTCTCCATAGAAATCATCTAATGTTTACAGTGAAGCATTTTAAGGCAAACCAAAATCAGTGACTGTTGCAGTGAAAAGTCTGCCCTCTAAACTGCAGTGGTTTGGGAGTTGATTGACAAGCAGCTTAGACATCTGGACACTGAGAGCAGGTTAGACAGCTGAAGCTGCCAACCTTTTCAGCTTGTCCCAAGGTAAAGCTGTCCCAGCTCATCAGTCAGCACCCTAACATTCCTTAGGCCTCCAGATTTTAAAGAGGCCATGTTGACCCATAAAATCTAGTAATATGGATGGGTATGTTTTATGACTTTTTTTGGCTGAATAATAACTTGGGAGTCTGAAATGTCTGAAGAATTTTCTTTGCTCAGACCCTCCAGTGTGTAGAATAGGATGTTTCACAGCAGGGTTTTTTGTTTTTTTCCCCCCTTTAATTCTGATGCAATTAAAAGCAATGAGTGCAGCAAGTGCCTATAAGTCAGGCAATTATGCCACGTTTTTTTCCAAGGAACCGGTAAGCATTGTACAAACTTGACAGCTAGGACTGTCTGATGCCGTAGGCCAGTAGCCTTTCAACTCAAAAAACCTATGTTCAGTTTTGGAGATGAGCTGTTCACAACAGTGTACTAGATTTGTTTCTCTGCTGGAGAATCTTTGTGTACATTACAAAATGCCTTGCACCATTTTAGGCAAAGTGTAGTCTCTTAGCAGCAGAAGGGAGGAGACATTAACAAGTGTATCTGGGACAGATCGAGATGCAATGCGAGGCTGTCTAAGAATTCAATGGGCCAAAGAGTTTTGAGGCCCATCATAACCTATCTCTGAAATTCATCCAAGCCAAAAGCATGGGCAATGTGAGACACCTAAAACCTCAAAGTAAGACCCTGTTGTGACAGTCCCTGCATGGTGCACAGCACAGGTCACCAGTATTCACTGCACTCCTTTCTGTGCCAGGGTAAGGGAGCTCCAGCATGAAGCAGAATCCCCCCTCCTGAGCAGAAGTAAGCCCCTGAAGTGCTCACCTTCTTCGTTACACAGGATTAAAAAAGGGGTTATGAGCAGAGAATGGGCATATAGATTTTACAGCAGGCTTGACTTCAGAGCTGAGGGAAAAGCTACACATTTCTTTCCCAGCCATAAGGTAAAACAGGTGGCTACATAACACCTCCATCATCCTAGCCCTAATTCCTCTCTGCTTAGCCCTTTCTGCTTAGTCGTCTGTGTGCAATAGTCTTTCCTTCTGTGACTCATGAGGCAGCCTGAGGCGAACCTAACCTAGGACATCTCTAATCCTCCTTACAGACATAGACATACATGTAATGATCTGACTTTGGATGTACCAGAGCCCATTCTCAACAACCTGTTTTTCAAATCTGTCTTCCGTTCAGTTTGTTTAGTAATGACAATCAATAAATGGTTATTGGTGGTTCTGATCCATGTCAGCAAGGTCAGTTGCATTTTCACGATGGGCATTTGCAAGGACGCCTTCATGTATCACTACCATAGCACTTCATCAGTGTGATACTGAGATGTGAGATGCCTGAAGTAAAGCGGGCATTGATTCTAAGAACCTCTTGAGTGATGTGGTGCTGATCATCATCCTGGTGTGAGTAAGCATTGTCTCAGAAATGTATACATAATATACCATAAGCGTTTTTTTGTCAATCTAGTGTTCTGAAAGAGGGGGTTCCCATACCAGCTTAAAATAATCCTTTGGAGACAAATCTAGAAAAAAATATTTATAATTGTGTTGACCGACATGGCTTGAGCCCATTTCCATTTCTGGGCCCTCTTGGGGAAGTTAGATTAAAACAGGGGAAATATTTTGCATAAAAATTATTTTCATGGAGTAATGAATAAAATGATAATGCGCAAGCTACAGTGCATTGATCACACTGGTGAAATAACATCTGATGGGTTCCATAAAACTGACCTTCCTCCTTTCGCTTTTTCCTGGAAATATCTGTCTTTTTCCACGTGTAAACTCTGCAGCTTCATTATGATCTCCTATAACTAGTGCCTCCTTATTATCAGGTGAAGAGCAAGCCGAGTGATACTGCCTTTTTCCTTCTTCAGCTACTATCAAAACAGTGCAACAACCCCAGTCACAAACTCAAGAGTCTTTTGACAGCAGCAATTAAGCAACTTAATTAATGAGTGAATAAAAATGATAATATTTACTGAATGGGAGCATCCTGTTTTGCATTTTTATTCAAACTGTGCACCTGAAGAATACCACTGAGTATACTACCACCTCCCCTTCTGCTTGCAAGATCTCTTCTTTTTTTCCCCCACACTATTTTGACTTTGCGAGCACCCAAAAGCTATTGCATGCATAGACACTGGCACGATGCTGAGGCATCAAAAGTCCCTTCCAGCCAGATGAGGGGAATATGCTTCTATCTTGCTGTGCTTCTGCTGACCCTTAAAACTTGGCTTATATTTAAGGGACAATTTCCATGGTGCATTTGTAAGCCTGAACTTTACATGAAAGTAGGTGATTAATTACAGATAAATGGCTAATAAAACATTAATGCATTTTGTAATTAACAAACCTTGGAATGACAGTTCTCTCCTCCCACTTTCTCAACGTTTCACATGCATGTGTATAGACTTCTGTTCTCCCATATTCTTTATTTGCCTGTTAATCTGTGCAACCTCCATATATCACATGCATACATATAAATATACATTTTAGTCTACATGGGTTTTCTCAATGAAATATATAACCCATCTCAAGTGCAAGTAAGCCCCATACATAATTATTTTAGAATGACAGACAGTGAATTCCTTAGCTATTATTTTTGACGACCCTGTCATGGATGCCAGGCATATATTGTGGTAAGAGCCTGAGAAACTTGGGAAAACCCACCTGGGGAGCAAACTCCTTTTTTCTTTATGGAAAGGTTCCCCAAGTGACAGGCCTGCAATCCTGGGTGAGCTTAATTAAAGTCAATAGAGAAAACTAAAGCATTCAAAATTGCTGCCTTTGGGGCTTCCCCGCTCTTCTTTTTCTTCATTTGCTGACACTTTTAAGGGGAAGGTGCATTTTAAATTCCTTATTTGGGGCTTGGGGCTCAGTTCATCACATTCCCCTTCTGTTCTGTATCCCACATTAAATCTCTCTGACACTTCAAAGTGTTGTTTCCCATGATTTATGGCTAACTAATGCAGGTGCACTGGGCCTCCTGTGAGGTGCTGAATGCCCTCTTTGACATCAATATTAATGAATGAAGTTTTGATACAAAGCCAGGTAAGGGGTATTACCTCAGAGTACAGATAGGTAAACTGAGGCACCCAATAATACAGCAATGAAGCCAAAAGATGAACTTGACCTTACCTGGCTCCCAGAGTTCTGCATTTTTTACTAAGCCTTTTGTAGGATGATGTCTGCTGAGACTATGTTTTACTCCTTGGGTTTTTCCAAAATCTGCCTAACCAGACTTTGTGTCCCCATTCCTACCTTGTTATTCCTCCTTTCCATCCACAGCTTCCCATCACAGGCCAGAGACAAGCAGAAGTAGCGGAGCTGGGTGCATATATGGGTGAATCAAAAATGCCTTTGTATAACAGGTTCTTGACCATCTGCTGCACCTGCCTTTTCAATCCCTTGTCTGTTTTGAATTATACACATTGAAATGTCACAATCGCCATCAGGCCTGAAGCTTGGATTAGTTTTTGAGTTTGTAATGCTTGCTTTGGAAATGAATGATGAAACGCCCACTGACTTCAACATGAGAAAATCTCATCAACTGATAGCTACATTCACCTTCATTTGGACCTCACCTTTCCTGGTAGAACTCATTAGAAGTGTTGTCAGTAACCATACTGGGACTGGGGCATTTGTGACAAACTACCTTTGGGGTTTGCTTTTGGAATGAAATCCTCATTTACCAGCCTCTGGTAATGAGGCGGCCACACAACTGAAGAATGAAGGCATTTTCATCAGTGTCTAATGTTAGATATACTAAATGAGGTTTGTAGATTAGGAAAGAACTTTAAACACTGAAGTGATCAAAATCCCTGATGATAAGAATGGGTGTCAGAAACTCCACAGTTCTGATTTTTGGTCCTATAGAATTTACATTATTCACTGCATGCTGATCTAGGCTGTTTGTACATTTATTGTAGAGGGAGCTGTATGGTAGGATGGTAGTAATTGCCTATTTTCTCCTCCACGGCACTCAGAAACATAAGATGTATGCTATGTCAAAAGCAGGGGGAAGTCAAAGTCCAGTAAGAACAGAAGGGGTTAAAAACAGAGCTGCTGGACTTGCACATGGAGCTGGAAGAGGCTGAGGTGAGGAGATCCACTCAGCTTCGTAGTGATGTACAAAATGCTTCCTGGGGTGTCGATTCCACAAACAACCCTTCCCATTCTGTTTGGGGCTTGTGGGATATCTAAATCTGGTAGACCTAGTTCTGATCTCTTTCTATTTCAAACTATGGCAGAGCAAGCATCTCCTCTTTTCCCTGTTCCTCCTTACCACAATCCCTTGGCAAACAGCTCGCTGCTTTGCTTCCCTCCTGGAGGAAGGATATCAATGCTGAAAAGGTTAAGTGTGCTGCCTTATGAGTTGGGATGTTGTGAAATTTACACTCATTAACTTCTCTGGGTGGCCATCAGGAATTTAATTAATATCCTTGACATGGGTTGTTGCAAGTCATATCGTGGCTTCCAGATGCCCATTGCTGAGAGAGACAGAGATTGCACTTGTGAAGAGTGACAGCTTTCACAAGTACACAGAGGCTTTGTACTCTGTCTTGCAAGAAGAAAGACAGCTCTGGTTGCCACCTTCTTCCTGTGGGAAAAAAGGAAGAAAAAAAACGGCAGCCTTTTTGCAGGTAGCCTCACTCATGACAGTAACATCACGTCTGTTTCTGCCCTTGTCAACACATCTCACTGTCCACAATCACTCATCATCTCCAGACAGACAGCACTGGAGGAGATCATCAATTGCCAATGCAATTCAGCAGATACACTTCATAAATTTTAATTACATTCCCACTGAAAATGAATGGTCAGAAAATATAAAACATCTGCCATCCAGATCATTTACATTTTTCGTACAATAAATCATCAGCAACATCCAAAACAATGGATTAAATCATGTGGAGTGTGATAGGTCAAGAAAGAAGGAACGGCACCCATTGTGTGATTACTGTTTGGACCAAAGCCATTACACGATGTACAGTATCAAGGAAAATAAAAACATTAAAAAATAGTAACCGTTTGGACTTGTCCTCATAAATAAAAGATCCCTGGTCTCAGATAGACCCTGCTAATGGATCTATTACCGTGTCTATGGAAAAATGAGGGATTGTTTAAGTAAAGGAATATTTAGTTAATTAAGATGGAGGAAAATGAGCATTTATCAATTGAGTGGCTGGGCTATTTAGCTTGTAAATAGAATAAAGAAATGATGTCAGAGGAAAATAATCTGTTAATCAGGTTTAACTAACATGACTGTTAAAATACCTCAATCTACTTTTTCTTCAAGAGTGGCGTGAAATCCTGGTGTGAGATCACCAAACAATGTGTCCAAACTACGTATTTTACTTGGCGAAACATCAGACTAGAGGCTTAGTAAGCCAGGCGTGGGATTCAGAGGCAATCTATTAGATCCTCTTGGCCTGTGTTTGGCAGGGGAGCCAGCCCTGATGGTGATGGGTGCAGCGATGCTAGAGGAGCCCTGCCCCAGGAGGTAAAAGAGCTGCATTCAGTTCCTCCTCTCCTTCCAGCCACTGAACTGCTGAAGAAACAGGCCAAGGCAACAGGACCCATGTTTCCTTCCACAGAGGGGTTGAAGCAATGCAACTAGAACCACAATGGCAAAAAAAATCTTTCCGGTCTAGGTACTGCGGATTTCCTCATATCTGGTGAGATTTAATTGCCTCAGACTCTTGAAAGTTTTGGAATATTTTTGCCCTGAATTTTAGGTGTTTCTGTTGTTCAGTATTATATGTAAAATATTTTCTTGAGCAATGATACCATCTTTATGTCACTTTGTGCTGCAGCTTCCCCCAGATGATGCTTTCTTCAGCAGTCCTTCTTACTACTTGCACTGTTACCAAGTCTGAGACCTTGTCTTCTCTTCCTTGAGCCATTCTAATTTTCTAAAAACTGAAAGTATTTTGGCTAGACCCACCTTAAGGCTTGTTTGTTTGTTTGTGTTTTAAATAGTACCAACACAAAGGCATGGGAGTCCACCGAAACTGCAAACTGAGAACACACTCAATCACAAGTTGGTGGATATGGCACATCTCATCCCTAGAGCAGATGAGAGATTAGCGTGTTTGTTAACCTCGGTATCTTTCCTGTTGAATGAAATGGGTGGAAATCAGGTATACACTGAGCAAATGTTTATTTTGACTGGAAGCCCTGTCACTTTGTGTATTTATGTGAAATAGAGAGATGTATGCTTAGCCTGAGGAGGTATCTGCACTCTTCAAAAAAAAGGCCATTGATGAATGGCTGTAAAAGCTATACTTTTATCTGTTTTATGCTCTTCTAATGCTGCTAAATTGTTGTATATTAGGTTAAAAAATAGTTCATTCTGTCGTTACATCATGAGCATGTCTCGCAATGGTATGTGCCATATAAGCCTCTTTCATTTGACAATTTACTGCTGTTAAAAGGAAATAAAAATCCTCATAGCATATGAGAGAACAATGTATCCGAGGGATTTTTCAAGGTGTTCAGCTTGAGATTTTAGGCTTGAACTAGGAATAACGGGTTTTGACTCTATGTATCTGCATATTTTTAATTCAGTTACACAAATATCATAGGGAAAGAGGTAGCAATTTTTTCCCTCATAGAGATGTTTTACTTCATACTAAACTCCTTTACAACAACAGTAATTATTGAAAAATATCACAGAAGTACCGCAGCACATGTTATTATTATTAGTTACTATTTATACAGTGACACATATTGCTCTACAGACAAATAAAAACAATGTGCTTTTCCTTTCTCACAGCTATGGTTTATGGGCTTTTTACTACGAGTTTGGCCAGCTGGTTTGGATATGACAAGTAATTATCCCCAAATCTATTCCTTTTCCCCCAAGACCCGCCCTGAACAGAGGTGTGTTTTTAAAAATCACAGTGTTCATTCCATTTGGTGTCTCATCTTCCCACCTTGTGCCCTGTCTCCCCACTCTCAGTCCTCCCCATACTTTTCCAGTCTCTCAAGATCTACTGGTTTTTTCCATCCCATTATTGCCATTTTTCACATCTGCTCAGTCCAGGTCTGGGAGCAAAAGCATCAAGCCATAGTGCAAAGCACACAGTATCTCTGCCCAGCCTGGTAACGAAAGGTATCAGCAGGCCAGTTTTCCCACTGTTTCCCGTCTTTCGCCTCAACGGTGCTCTTCTGTGCATGGAAGGATACAGGACAGTCCATCAGACCAACCGCTTCCTTATGGCTTTGCCCTCCACCAAAGCACAGTCCTACGTTACCCGCTGCCCATTGCTTCCTCCTAGACTTTCACAGGAGCACTTAGGGAACCCAAACCATGCTCTTAAGGCACTGGCTGGCCCAGCATGTTGAAAAGGGTATATGCTACATACTCTTAAAGGAAATAACAATTATACTTGTGCTGTTCAGGGATGGCTAGGGATTGCTGAGTAAAGCCTTCCTTACACCTCAGATGTACAGATTTCAGGGGGCCAGCTGAGAGCTTACATTCCCAAGAGTTCCTTCAACCAGACACAAACAAGTTTTAGGAAGTTTGTCCAGTCCTTTAAGTGGCTTCAGCACTTCTTGCTCAGTGTACCTCCGACATTAAACATCTCCTGCCAAAATTACAGAGATTGAAGAGAAAATTCAAAAAAGCCTGTAGGCACCTAACATGCTGCTTGGGCGGAAGGCAAGTGCCTCAGTTGAAGTTGTCCACTTAATTTCTTAATGCACCTGAAAATCAGCTCAGGTAGGGTACCTAGAAGTTTCTAATACAGCTTTAGCGCTGGTGACCTGGTTTGGATCAAGTGCATGCTGTTGACATATGCCTCCTGATCACTCCCATCAGCTGAGCTTCATTTTGTGTCCCAGAGCAATGTCAGAATGTGCCAGCTGGGTTCTTTTCAGGTGAAAAACAGCAGGAAAACACACTGCAGGAGCCCCCTGAACATGCTGAAGCCATGAATGGGCAGCTCAGCCTATGGGACCATGCTGCAGCTAGTCCAGAAAGACCGCCCTGAAAGGTGCATGCTGTGGACGTGCGGTGCTCACTCCTAACTCTTTCGCTGTACATATCTGCTCCTATTGGTCTGCACGACTAATGCAGGCACAGCCACTGTAGCTGTGCAGTTCATCCCAGAGCTGACTGCATGTGTGCATACATGTATGGGTCTATGTCACCCAGACGTGCGTGTGCGTGCACATGTGTGTGCACGTGTAATTTATCTTTTTTGTGTGATACACCAAAAATAATGTATGAGCTCCCTCTGCTGCTTTATACAAAGAAATTAATCAAGAAAATTCCTTGCAAAGCTGAGAGCATTTTATTCATATCTTGCTGATAATGCTGTATGCACAAGTAGTAATGAAAACAATAGTATGTTATGCTTTAAAAGTACTGTCCAAATATTAAATAATTAGATAAATGAAAGACTCTGTGTTGGCTGCATTGCCTGGTAAAATATTCTAAATATATCTATTTTGATTGAATGAAACATGTCAACATGTTGGGTAAAAGACTGTTTCCTGACTTCCAAGAAGGCATCATTAAAAACAATGAAATCTCTGTTGAGGGGTAGGATACATTAAGTATACCTAGGTCTTTTTCTTTTCAAAAAAAAGAATAAATAATTTTCAGATGTTTAAAAGTGATATATCATTGTGTGTTAATAGGTTTTGATGTCTTTTGCATTTTGTTAAACAAGCTTTGCATAGTTAAACAATGTGACACAAGCTACTTCTTGAAGTTTATCTGAACTTGTATGACCCATAAAAGACAAATCAGATTAATTTAGTGATGAAAAGAGAGCCCTGCTGAATAATGTGGCTTTAAAGACTTAAGAAGCTCCAAAATATATTGTCTTCTTTTCTTTCTGTTCTCTTCTTCCTCATTCTGCTGCTTTTAAAAATGGTTCAAGAGACGTATCTGAAACACCTTACTATTTTCTGTATTGGAAAGTGTAATTTTGATAAATTGACTTGCAAACAGTTTATTTCCTGAAGGGGCAAAATCAAAAGTATAGTTCTTTGAATGTTTTCAGAGAAAAACTTCAATTAGAGCTAGATGAGAATATGCAGTCAATTTTTCATCCTGAAAAATATAGATTTAGTTAAACAGGAAGAAAATGATGTATTTCTATCAATTCACAGGATTGGTTTGAATGACTTTTGAAAGATTTTTTTGACATTTTGAATTACAGAATAATAGACTGAAGGTACCCCTGGAGTCATCTGATCCCTGCCCAAATTAAAGTGTCTCAATATTGCTTAAGTGGATGCTTTTCTCCAAAAATGTACTTCATTAAAAAAAAGATATGCAGAAAAAAGTCCCAGAGTAGATGAACATTCTGAGTCACATAGACTCTGAATTTGACACAAAGCAATGCCTGTGCCTTTCATCTTGCTGAGTATTCAAAAAATATGTAACCAAAAATTAAAACAAAACAAATTTATTGTCAGAGCTGTCCATGAACAATTAGGTATATGTGCAGGGCTACTTGAAATCTTGACCTGAACTGAGAATGAAAGACAGCGAGAACCAAATAGGAGAAACCTTTCACTGGGATTACACCAACCACATAGGCTGAGCCAAACATCTAGTAGAACTTTTCCATACTAATCTTTGCAGGAATCTGCAAGAACTGTAGAAGAGAATAAACTTCAGCAGTTTCAAGTTTTCAGAAAATTTTCATTATTATGACTGCTTCTGCACTTTGACTTACCAGGACTGAGTGTTTCCATGGCTTTTGGACCATTGTCTATTTAGGTTTCTCACAATACCTTTGTTTAAAAATTATTTGCTGCATTGTTCTGGTATGGGCTAAGTGGGACTATCACCCTTTACTTAAATTTCAATCTATACATTTCAGCTGCCCCACAACAGAACCGCAACTGAAAGGCAATTCGTTGCATCCACTTCTAGTGTGGGGCTATTATCTCATTTGTCATAATTTTTTAAACATCTGGAATTTGTTTCTCTACTTGCATACAAAAGCATTACCATGCACAGACAATTGTTACAAGACTAGACTAACCATCTAGCTATCTGTATTTTCTCTACCATTAATGACTTAGCAAGAATAAGTAGCATTTGAGATCCTCTTTTTTTTTTTTTTTTCACGTCTTGCTCCAGTGAAACTACTAGAAAACAATATCTCTACCTGATTAGAGTGTCGAGCTGGGATTTTGAGCTTTCCTAAGTAACAAGTATAACAGAGTCCTCTTCTATGCCTTAATTGCTGTGTAATATTACTGCACTGTATTGCACAGTAACTGTTAGGTAGCTGCATCAGAAATGGATACACTTCTCACAAAAACTGAGTTTTAGTGAGCCATCCTTATTTGTCCACATTTGCTGGCCCTTTCTACCATGGCAACCTTGCTGTGAACACTTCTGATAACATTGGTCTCTATTCTGTTTTATTACTGCACCAAATTTGGGTCTAATAAATACACTATTCACTGATGGAGCTATAATTATCCAATCTGCAGGCTTTGCACATATAGGAGTTGATGAATCAGATATTCTAACATAGGGCCTGATGTCTCTTCTGGCAACTCCACCACCTCAGTAGCTTGTGTTTTTCAGTTTTAAATTGGTAACATTAAATGTCTTTAATAGCTTATTACTGGAATCCTTTACACAACAGAGATGTGGTGAATACAAATAGGGTACTTGACAAATCAGAGACTGTGATGTCTGGCAGATCCCATTGGCAATTTAGTAATGGGCTCAGGATCACAGATATTAGAGTTGGAAAAGACACATTAGGTGAAATCTTAGCCTGACTGAAGTAAATGGCAGAACTTCAGCTGAGTTCAGTGGGGCCAGTTGCATTAATAATGTTGCATTATACCACCTTCCAGTATTGATCATAGTAATCCAGTCTGTGTGCCATTCTACAGGGAGCTCCTTGAATCCAGGCACTGAGGCTTGGTAGGAGAATAAGTAGCTATAAGCTTTATTGATTGCTGTATCCATTTAGCACCGACCAAACTCCCAAGGCCTTACCTCTGGGCTTATTCAAAATTTACAGAGAAGTTTCTTCTTGTTGCATAGTCCTGGTCAGGAATCCAAAGGGATGTCCCTTGGACATTGCACAGTGCAGCTTGAAGTGACTCAAAACTCTCATAAGATCCAGAATGACTTCTGCTGAGCTTCCTAGATGTTTCCAGCAAGCAACAGTAGGTTTACTTAAGGTTGTGTGTTGGAGCCATGGGCTTCTCCTTGAAGCTTGAGTCATATTTCCCACTGTCATCAGAAATATAAATGAAAACAAAATATAAAAAGATATAAAAAGTATAAAAGAGGCAACTGAGTATGCATCCTAAAACAAGGTCCTCTCAGATGGCAAACAGGCAGGAGGCTATCAAGGAACTGAGGCAGCTTGTGCGGAGGGTTGGTATTGGAAGAACAGTGCAGGGCACTCCAGAAGTCTATAGCAGAAGGCATAATTTAGAGCACCCTAAACTTCACTGGCCCTCAGGTTGCCCTAAATATTCTTCAAGTCCATTCTGGCAGCTGAGGTTCAAGATCAATACAGTGGAAATGTGACTCGGATCCACTTTTCTACTTGTGGTCATAATGAACGTAAACTAAGCATTGAGTCCCTGGCATGGTTACACACAGTTTCACGTAATTTCTCAACGTTTCAAGTTTCTGTCCTGCTGAATGGAAACTAGAGGCCAGTCTCCAGATAAGAGCCCTTGAGAAGAAAAGCTACCAACGGCTGCAAAACTCTACCTTGTATATAACCTGTGCACTAATGCATTCTGCTGATAAAATCCCATGGTCATGTATCATTTCAAATCCTTCCACTGACTTTCAGGCAGTAACTGAAAAGCAAAAATGCAAGGTGATCATTGCCTCAATAAAAACCTTTCAAAGCCAAGTGTAAATGAGTGCTGTGAATTACACAATTTTTTCCCCATGCGTCTCACAGATCTGAACTCTAAGGATCAATCAGTTGCACACAGGAGTCACGACCCTGCTCTCATTGCTCTAAGGAACTGTTGTCTCACTGCAGGCTATGACCCTTGGCGTGAACCTGGTAATATTACTACTTGTGGGTCTATCAACAACAAGCCCTCTGTGGTCCCAATGTGCTTAAGAAAACTTAATTCCTCTTGTTCCAAATGTAGGGATCTCTTTTGTGCCAATTACCCTTTGACACTGCTATTCAAGCTTACTTTTCGAAACACTGGTCCCATAAACACTGCTCCCTTCACGGGGAGAGAGGCTAGCAATAGCAAGGAAAGCTACTGTAAAAATGTTTTCTCTTGATGCTCCCATTTTGGGATGGCTGCTAAATGTATGTCAGTGTCTTTTAGGAAGTTTTAGATAACGGCTGGATAGCTGACTTCCTCATGACTTAATCTACAATTTTCTTGTAGGCTTAGCAGACAGGTTGCAAATGCTTTATTGCCCCCATGGTAGTGTTATATCTTCCTATGTATCTATGGGTGAAATCAGATTCCTAGAAAGCACTATTCAGATATACCTTAGCATCAACTGCCTCAGTGGTCAGTCACAGTCTCAAAGATACTTTGTGGCTATACTAGCCTTGGAAATAAGTATTCCAGTTATTTCTACATTAGTGGACTGAAATCACTTCCTCCAACAAGAAGGAGAGTCCTGGCCAAGCCAGCGTTCAGATGCTGCAGCAGCAGCATTATTAATACCTATGTTTGCTCTGCTTTCTGATTCTGTAGAAGGAACATCAGGACAATGCACATACATCTGCTAGCAAGTGTTTATGTGCGAACTATCTATCAGGGCCTAGGAAGTGAAAACCTGCTGTGAAGCACACCAGAGCACAAGGGTACGCTTGGCCTTCACTCCACTTCTGCGCTGGTGACTTTTATCTACCACTCAGCTACTCTGCTGAGCAAACAAATAAAACCAGCCCTATCACCAGGTCCTGGTGTGTTCCTGGCTGAGCGGCAGGATGCCCCTCCAGCAGGCAGCTGGGCGGCACAGGTTTAGGCTGTTCATTTGCAAAGCGAGCAGGCTGGTGGCCCTGGGATGCAGGAGCACTGATACCTGAAGGAGAGGAAGCACAACTGATGGCAGCTGATAGCTTGATGGCCTGGAAGCCTTTCACAAGCTCATCCAAGGTACAAGTGCCACTTCGGGTTCTTGAGAAGGGCAGAACGAGCTTAAAAAGGATGAAGGCTGACATTGCAAGGGGTGTTGTTGAGGGAGACTGGGCTTTCTTCCTGGTCACCAATCTGCTCTGGGGCTTTCAGGAATGCACTGTCTCTTGCTTAGCCATGATTCCTGCACTCTGCTGTAGCTCGCTGAGTTACACTGTGCTCCCTGGGGCAAGGCTGCAGCTGCCTACCCTTCTCAGCAGGGCTCCCTGGCTCCTACTCAGCCCAGCTCCTGCTGCAGCATCCCGGCTGCTTCCCAGCTTGGAGGGGAGCAGGGGGAGCTCCTGTGTGTCTGTGAAGCGTCCACAGCCAGGGCTGTTGCTACGATTGCACGTGGACCAAGCTGGGGGTTCGTCTCATATTGGGGGCTGTGGTTGGGAGCAGCCACCGTGCAAATAAGCAACCCTACTCACCTTGCCTCTCCGGTGGCTAAAATGGTAATGAGGTTCTTTCTTGGACAGATGCAGGCAAATGGAGGGGTGAGCTGCGATGGTTAGCAGCAGGCAGGATCTGTTTCTAATGCCTGTCATTCCCGTGCCGAAAGACCACAAGGATGGCCTGTGACCCAGTTCATCTGGCCTGAAGCTTTCTGCTCTCAGAAGAATAATAATGAAAAAAAAAAAAAAGTTCGCTGTCTGCTTTTTCTTTTCCTCTGGTTGTTCTGTGAAAATTGATGTTTCTCTTGCTGTTGCTGTTGCTGTTGCTGTTGGCATTTTTAACCAAAAGTTAGCAGCTGGGGAGCTGGTGGCCTGCCAAAGCGGTTACCATGTGCTGCAAGGTGAGGGTTTCCCACACTGGCATTGGGCTGGGCAGGTTGCGAAAGAGAGCAGGGACAAATGAATGAAAGTGGATGGAAGTTGTAGGATCTGGTTCACTTTTCAGGGTTACGCTGGACGGTCTTAATTATAGTAATGTTACTTGCTTCCTTCTCCCTGGGATGTTTCAGTCATGTCCCATGGGGATGGCTCAAATAAGCTACCGTATATTTCTTTCCCTTAGCATGTAGCACTGGTGAAACCATGCTCCCATTGCTGGCTGATATAGTGAAGGTGTTACTGTCCTGGTCTTGTTTACTGTCAATTCCTGTTACGGGCACACAGCAAAAAGGGAGTCTTTTTATATATACACCCTGTGTATTGGAGGTGGCAGTATCTTTTTGTCAGAAAACTTTTTGCCTAGACTGAAACAAAGAATGGGGAAACCTTCCGCCCCAGAGAAGAGACGTTTGGAAATTTACATGCAAAGGAAAACCAGATATGCAGCCTATCCACTGAATCCATACCGACTGGATTTTTCCTAACATGCTAAAGACACTGAAGTTTCAGCAGCCTTTGATCTTTGGTACTGATTATAGCAACTCAATTTCAAAGGACTGACTTGGGTCATCTATTATTATTATTATTATAGTACGTTTAGTGGTTTTGTTTGAACAGCTCCCTTAATTTTAGGTGGAAAAGGCCTTATTCCCCTGTGGTTAGCACTTTGGGTAGTCACTTCCTAAAGAGCTTCCACCCTGACAGCTCCCTTTGGGCACTTATTTCCAGTGAGTTAAGGTGGGCTTTTGGGTCAGAGCTTACAGAGCTGTGAGTCAGAAGAGAATCAAGGATGATGTATTTTTCTCACTTTCTCTATCTCTGTACTGCTTTATTTCTGGAAAATCAAATATAACAGTTTAATCAAAAAGGAAGTGGGAAACAATATAAAAAATACTGCCTAGCTTTTGCACAAATAAAGAATAAATGAAATAGAAGCATATTCATCAAAATCCAAGTCAATACTGAAATAAAGTTGGCCCCTGTTGGTATATGTAACATAAAAGGAAAAGAAAAAAGTGAGGAGCAAAGCACTTCTAAAAAGGATATATATATTTTTGTGAAATAGCTGTATTTCAGAATATAATAGTAGTAATGCACTTTATGCATAAATGTTATGAGAAGGGGAAACTTCAGGTTTAAATTAGATATTTTTCTTTCTCTGCAAACAGAATAGCAGAGAATAGCTTTGGATATAGCTTAGGACTGGGAATTAAGACCTAGGTAATTGAGGGGTGGAGGCTGAATTACAAATATCCGATGTGATCAATGGTAACAGGGCAGATGGGCCCTTTAAAGTCCTGGCAAGGCAGGAGGCCACACTTGTAATACTGCAATGTACAGGGACCAGGAATTCACCCAGGGGACTGGGAATCCTCCCAGGGGCTCCCAGCCAACAGCCTTAAATAAAGCTCTCTGGTGCAGAAGGAACATTGTAAATGTAAAAAAAAAAAAACCAAAAAAAAAAAAACCAACAAAAAAAAACCAAAGAAAGAAAGAAAAAAAGAATAAGAGAAAAGGCAAGGCAATGAAAGAGAAAAGGCAAGGCAACGTAGGCTGCAAAGGGACCATCAGTAGAAATATTTGTCCAAAAGTGTCTGAGGGAAACTGCTGCTTGGTTTTTGTTTGTTGCTCTTTCTCTTAATCTGGGTTTGGGGAAAAGCTGCTCAGGAGTTTTCCCTGGCACAGCTACAGTTCTTGGCCCTTTAACCTGGCAGAAAATGAGCCAGGGCTGCCCCCACTAGCTACAGGGTGGTCTCTAAGAGGTGACCTGATACTCACTCAGATCAACAAGCATTCCTTCAGCTCACCTGCACCACCTACCTACAGAGCTCCAATACCTTAATTCACCACCATGCCAGGAGGCAACCACTGGGGCTAGAAAGGATCTGACCTCCTCAGGTGGAAAGACGTATCGAAGAACAGATTCTAATAGAAGGATTCTTTGCCATGCCAAAACAGTAGCTTAGAAAGTGATTGGGAAAACTAAACAATGACCTGTTCCATCAGATGATCACTGGATGCATGTTTTCCTCTCAGGTTTTCCCATGGAGTACAAAAGTGTTGTCAAGAAGGGCTTTAGGAAATGTTACGACTTACAATTTTTTTTTCTGGTCTTGTTCTTTAGGATTAGGAGAAGCTTTTGGGATCGGGGTGTGAATTTCTTTCAATAAAAACTTGGGTTCACTGATGCCAATATAATTCTGCCATAACTTTCTCTGTGTCATCTCAGTAAGATCTCTTGATGCCAAATGAATAATTTCTGGACAATGTAAGAGTAAGGCTGTACAGCCTAAGCCAACCTCTCCTTGCATATTGTCCAAGAACCATAAACCTAAGAAAAATACTACCAAAGTGAAAGGCAGAAAAGAGCAGAAGCTCATCAGTCCTCTTCCTTCCCTTTCCATAGATGTCTTTATGATAACCATATTTCATGAGAAACAAGAATCTGGAAAAAAACTGGGACCCAGATTCCTCTTGGCCTTGAGGGGATACCTGAGGAAATTCATAGAGCATTTCACATAAAAGTTTAATAAAACCACTTTTGAGTCCTATATGGTCATCGGTGTTACAGAAACTCCAGTTTACTGCGTCTGAGAGGAGGCCAACAAATGGATCACATTGCCAAGTGGTTGTGGTACTGGTAAAGTTTCTGTCAAGAGATTTCAGTTCAAGTACACTTCACACCTGATGAAGGCATTGCTTTTTTAATCTAATTTTACACTTTGGCCCCTTGTTGGATGCAATCTCACTTCTGGTGCCTCAGATATGTGGTCAGTTCAGTACAGAATGCAAAATTACTTTTCTCCTTTTTATCCAGAAAAGGAGAAAGAAGGCCAGCACCTTCTTCCAAGGACATGGGCCGGGTAAAAGCATAGAAAGAGAAGCCCAGACTGCCAAGGGAAGAAGAATGACACCAATGTCATGATTCCCAGACGTAGTGATTTTCTTTATCCGGGTCCCTCCTATTCTACCCAACAGAGGCTGTGTTGCACCTAGTGCCTGTGAAGACTCCCCTTACCCCCACTCCCTCTGAACGTGTTTTGGCAGGACTGCATTTCCTGACTGATTTTTTTACTGTGGGTATTGGAAAACCAGATGTGTGGTTTGCCTCCCGAGCCGGAGAGCAACTGCCTGCAGAATGCTGTTAGCTGGGAGATTTAGCTGCATAAACTGAAGTGCTGTAAGTGGTGATTTTAGAATTTTCAACTTATAAACCTATTTTGATATTTATATAGAGCCATAAAATATAGCAGGAACGTTTTAATGTATTTACTTTCACAGGACAGCTACATATAGTCTGAAACTGAAGTTTTTATTTTTGTTTTCTTTACTTGTTATCCAGTAATATGTAAATTATTGATCACATCTGCTCAGGCTTAGCAAATCTTGCATTCACATATACCTTTTTAATGACTGAAAAAGTGATTTTTTTGAGTCTGTGGGTAGTAATGTTAATTAGCATACAGTGCTGAGGAACTGTTTTAACCCATGTACCAAACAAATATGTCTGCCATAAGGCTGTCATGGTAACTTTAATCTGAAATCACCATCCTGTTGCACAAGAAAGGACGGACAATGTTACCTGGAAAGAAGAATTCGGCTAACAATGACACTGATTTCTAAGAAGAGATTCTGGCGTTATTGCTGCTACTTTGGCTTTCCTGGAGATACTGAGTTGCAGCTGAGGGCAGAAATGGAAACAAAATGTGGCTTGTAAAGGGGTTGAGTGCCTGGCAAAGAAAGAAAGAAAGAGAGAGGGGAGGACCTTCTAAGATTGTAATGTATTTGCTAAGAAAGAGACAGATGAAGGTAGAGAGAGTGGAAAGTTTTGACAAAGTTGGAAGGACTGAATAAAGGAAGTTCCATTCAGGGTGGGAAGTGCGGTCTTCAACATCACCACCACTTTGGCTCCAAGTCAAATTAAATAATGGATGTTTTCCTTGACCTTGTGCTACTTTTGCAGTGTGTTATATGATACATTCAAAAATTAAACTGGTCCTTAATAAGACTCCTTACTTTGGTGTTATTATTGGAGTACCACATACAGTCTAATCCTCCAGGCTTCACTTGGACAAAACTGCCAGTGTTTTCAAAGCAGGTTTCACCAAACTGTCCAAAGAAAGCTTGTGAATACAGTCTCATTTTTGAGCAGTACTACAGATTCCCAGTGTTTGCTCAAATTGTAGCTGAAATGGGTTGGAAATATCACAGCAGCAGTGTTTGGACATATGTCAGCATTGCTTGTTTTCATCAGTCTGGAAATACTAGGAGATTGGCTGGAAGCAGCAAGGGAGGAGTGAGGCTTTTCAATGGGAAATAATGGACTTCAGGTTAAGGTGGAAGATGCAGGAGGGTGCCTCTTGCAATCAGCTCGTTCACCTCTGGCCCCTAGAAAACATGCAGTAATGGACCAACACTATCAAGGACCTGTAGCTGTGAGCTCAGAATTATTTCAGATCAGCATAAATGGGATTTGTCTGTGCTTGTAGAGATGCCTAGTCTGCATTTTTATAGGTGCATAAATAACTTGGCAAACTAAATTAATGCACAAGCCAGGTTAAGACCTTTATAAAAGAAAAAGATTGTTGCATTATTGGCATTAATGTGATTGAAAGGGTGAGTGCAGAGATATAATACCATATGGTGGCAAGCAAGGCCTGTGATAAGCTTTCTGCTTCCCTAGGCACTGGGCAATAGGGTTGCAGCTTGGGGAAGAGGAGAGTGACCAGTGTACCATTCTTAAGATCTTTCTCAGGTTTTCCCTCTCATAGTTGCTAGTGAAGGAACAGGGGACTTTGCCCATCCTCACATGCTGTGGAGTCTAGAGTATTTATAGGCTTTTCCCTTAGGCCAGGGGAAGGTTTACCTTCGTGCACTGCACAGTACTTTTCCTTTATTTGTACTTTGCCTTCTGCCTCCAAATGTGCTTGCCATCTCAACTCCACACAGATCTCTTGTTCAGGAGAATGCTGCCTAAAGTGAAAAGTTTGGAAGAGCTCTCGAAAATACACTTGGATGCGATAAACATTCAGGTTTCAAACAGGTAACGTTCAGAATGTGCACAGAGCACTAGAGGGAAGGACAGAGAATGAGGAGGAGGGAAGAAGCTCAGTATTGTCAGAAAGCCACAAGACCTTTGAATTATTGCGCTGGAAACTGAAACTGCTCTATCAAAGTTGATGGAAGTGCTATGCAAGGTTGTTCTCTCCTGTACCTTATTTCCAAAGTTTGCACTTTGAAATGTGTTTATCTGTAATTCAAACCTAGGGGTCTGACTCTGAGTGACCTCGAGTTATTTTTTTAAGCAGCCTCTATTTACATGACTCTATGCATGGTGACCCTTTGGGCACAGAAAGACATGCTGATGTGCTCTGAAATCAAAATGAATACACACACCCCTACCCCTTTATTGCCACCCCGCCCCATGTGGTAGCTCCTAGAAATTTGTCTTTTCTCTAAATCTAAGAAAATCTCACAGAAAATTTGGCATGTTATTGTTAGGAGAATGCATGAAACTAGTTGCATAGCTAGAATATTATGTACATTATTAAAATACATGTGTATGTACAGTTTCACATGCCCATACTGTGCAAACATACGATGTCATGTGAGAGCACTTGAGCAAATCATTACAACTCATAATATATTGTGTCCCCACACCACTACTTGAAGATGAAAGTTTTCAACACTAATGTTGCAAAGTGGGTATTATGCTTTATGTTTTTCGGTTCTATAGATGCTGTCATATTATATTGTTAAGTGATGACACTGGTGAAGTACTGTTGCTTCAAATGTTAGCAGCCCACTAGTGCTGGTGTGAAAACAGCAGGGGAGCCACCCACTTCTACAGTCTCCATGGTCTGCTAGATGCAGCTGGGAACTGGGGACTTCTCCAGTTATTCCTTTTCTTATGCCTTTATTGGCACAGCTTGCTGTATAGAGGTTACAAGGTGCTGAAAGTGAGACTTTTGTCAAATGCCTTCCAGTTTATTACTGCTTGGCTACAACAGGGCCCATTACAGTGGACTTGAGACCTTCCTTGGGCACCCACCCTAACCTAGGAGCTGAAAATGTCCATTTGTGTGCCACGTGGTACGGTAAGAAACCTCTGTGTGAGCCAGCAATCTCTGTGCCTTATGAGCAAAAGCCTACCTGTGCCCATAAGCAAGGCTGTCTAGCCTCTCTTCAGAAGGGGACAAGTTGGATGGATGTTGCTTAAGTCCCCCTGCTGTCCCCACTAGTGGGACTACTTGGAAGAACTGAAGAGAGAGGGGTGAGGGCCGGGAAGGGCGATGATGATCAGTGATCGGCTCTTCTTCCTTTGCAGCATGGACACGCTGACTCTGCCATCCCCCTCGATGGCAGCGCAGCGTGGGCTTGTGCGTTGCTGAGTGCCCTGTTTGTTTCCAGAGGAAATGTCAGGGCTTAAGGGAACAGAGGAAAATACCGATCTTAAAACAGCTGCAAAGGACCGCTATTTGTCTTGTCCGATTGGGGTATACTTTTAATTATTGGTAACGGTACTTTGTGCTAAGCTGAGGTGAAATGTATTGGCATTCATGCATACATACAGCCAATGAGCATTGCTGTTTCAGCTAAGAGGTAAGGAAGGACTGCCATTTTCATGTTGACTCTGAAGGAGGTGTTTTAATGAAATGGAAATGAGTGAAGATATTTTGCATTCACCTTTTGTGTGATTTTGTGTTTGCCATGTCCTGTGCTCAGGTGCATGCAAGAACTTCATAAGAGGAGTGCAAACTGGGACTGACACAGATAACTTTCCATGTCCAGAGTGGGATATGGGAATGGTTTTTTTGCATTTGGCACTTTCTGTTAATTAGCAGAACATGGAGGGCATATTGGCTTCTAGTGAGTGTATAACAGAGCTGATGCTCAACAATGCAGTAATAAAACATTGCACTATTTTAAAATGATCATTTAGGTCATGCTATATCATGGCTAAAATAACATGACCATCACCTATCTACCTGTTGTCAAATTTCACCTCAAAGGATGCGTTCTAGCTGTGTAATTTCTCTTCCAAACAGCTCCAGATTTACTATCTAAGCCCAGCCTGAACTCAGTCCTCTGCTTTTGATCACTATATTAATTTAACTGAAGAGCCCTAAAACAAGAAGAACATTGATAGCATGAAAACGGAGGATATAGAGAACACAGCAATACAAGCCTTTCTGGTGAAATAAAGTTGCCCTGCAGAAGTAGTAATAGATCAAACGCTCTTCATCTCCAGGCATGTCTATGGTAATAGAAGTTAACACTAGTCCATTCTTCTTATTGACACATCATTTGTTTAAAAAGTAAACTGGGTTTGACTCATGGACTGTAATGATCAGTTTGTGACATATGGTGGAAAAAATTTAAAGGCTGGTGTGTGAGTTTTTTCAGCAGTGTCTTGGTGCAAGGGTGTGGGGTAGGACAGAGTTGCGGCTATTGAAGCACAGAAGGGGAAACACTGGACAGTCCTTGGGAGACTGTAAGAGAAATGTTTCTGGGTTTCCACATTATTTCGTTTCTGCAACTGGTCCATAGCAAGAAGTTCAATTAAACATCAGGGATCCTTATGTGCTTCTGCCTGCTGGACACCATGCTGAGGCTTCGCCCTCTAGTCTAGTGCATGGTTTCATGATATGGGGCAAGCGAGCCCCATGTCACTGAGCACTCCTGCATAACCTTGCAGGAGGATACTATATCTCCACACTTACTAAATGTAGGGTGGAGGCAGATACGTTCTCATGCAGGACAGTGGGGCAACTGCTGTTTCTCCCTGCACACGCGTTTCTCCTCTGCACCCTGATTACACTGACGCTTGGATTTCAGCACTTCCTCAGATCTTGGTGGCATCCTGTTTTTCCATTAATTACTGGATTTCTCCATCAAAAGGATCAGTGATGCAGTGAAGACTGGCAGTAAATAATACTGTAATCATCATTAGCTATCATATGGGGAATTGTCTCCACCTCTCTTTTAGCCTGGGGTATTTGACGCCTCTGGCTACGCACATGTGTGTTCATATATGTGAGAGTGCATGTGCTTGAATGTGTATGTGTATATGCATGAACGAGCATCCAGAGTTTGCTGTGCACATCTTCTTGCACAAAAGAGGCATAACGATTTGCCTTGACATCACTAAAAGGAGCAGCATTCAGCTAAGAATGAAAACACCCTCCTCACCAGTGAAATAGCATGTTTGAGCTGATTGCTGTTATTGAAGCAGTTTATTAAGTATACAAGGAAGTCTAAAACAACAAGTTCAGAGGTAAAGAAAGGTTGTAAAGGCAAAGACAACAGCTTTCCTGTGAATCTACTTATTATGGAGTCATTTGGGCTGGTCACTACTTTTCAGGAAAATGGTATTTTTCAGGAGAAAAGAAAAAAGAGAAAAAAAAAAAGAATTTACAAAAGCCAAAGTGCTCTATCCTACTCTCCTCCTTCCCTTAACTCATTTTTCTGATAATCTCTGGTATTCACTGAATCAAATGGTGACTGCTGATTGTTTTGATGATAAATTGCCTGCAGCGCATGTGGGACTAATTATGAGATGGCACATTTCATTCTGCCACCTGTATAAACTAAATTTTAGACAGGCACAATAAGGGGAGTATTCACAACAACACAACATTTGGAAAAACTGCAGACCTCCCCGTTCCCTCCCCCACTCTTACTTATGGAAGGCTTTGTAATAGAGAGTTGTGTCTTGAGTCTATAAAGGGAAAACCTGAGGGATTAGGAGGATGTGAATAGGGGAGAAATCAACCTGGAGGATCTACAGGAAAGGAGAAATAGGGATCTGGGAGAAAAGAAGGAGAAGGGCAATATGTCCATAGAGAAGGAAAGATCAAAAGGAGGAAAAGACCTGAAAGCAATAAGATTTTTTTGGCACATGAGAGGGAGATGGTGAGGCTCAGAAAGTTGGCCTGGGGAGTAAATGCTCAAAAGGTACAGACAAAGAACTAAGAAAAAAAAGAGGAAATCTGGGTCAGACCCTCCTTGGTGACTGAGGGCTGCTTGATATACCTTGGAAAAGTGAAACAAAGGGTGAATTGTGACCTTTTCTGAAATCCAGGCATGGACAGGACACAAACATACAGTCTACGTGAGGCCAAAAGGGAAACTGCAGGCACTTTTTGCCTAACTCTCTCTTGCTTCTTCTTGGGGGTGAGGTGATGTGTGATTTCTATTAGTATTCTTCAGCAAGAAGGATTCTTTTTGTGCAGGAGAAAAAAATCCAAATCCTTATAAACTGTATTATATCCTCTGCTTGATATTTCTCTCACCAAATGGGGAGAAAACAATGGGCCAGATCATTCAACTATGTCTTTCAATTTTTGGAACAAAAAGTCCTTATTGTCTATAGCCTTCTACACACAACTGTCCTGCCATACGCTCTGCCCTCTGCAAATGTTGAGAGAATACAAGTGTGCATGCAGGTCCTTGAGTACAAGAGAGAAAAAGAGCATGGGTTTGTTATTTCATCCTGTGTTTTACACAGTGATGTTGTCATGGACCCTTACAATAACAAATACATAGTCTTCCTCCCATCTTCTCTGCTCCAATACTGGCACTTGTGTATTCCGCCTCATCCAAGGCTCCCAGTGCAATAGCTGACACATAATAGCACATCATACTGATCATCCATGCATGTATGCATGTATATGTATTTACACATTATCATCACATTGACTGGCTGGAACCAGCATTTGGTTATACAGTCTTCAAACTTTTAAAGTCCCTTGTTGCCATTGTGTTTTGTACATTTTATTATATCCCACAAGAATATCACTGGGATATCAGCAATATTGCTTTGTGATATGCTTTTAATCTCCCAGAACAAGTATTTGTGACCTCATCTGTGTTTATCACATTTCTTCCTACCCAACTGCCACCCTAGTACAAAGGCATTATTTCAAAGAGAATTATGTACATGCATATTTGCTTTTCCTCTTGCAAGAGACTGGTAAAAGTCATAATGGTTGTATTAAGCCTTTCCATAGCACCATAGCATATATGTACAAGAGACAGCATTTCCAGAGAAGCAGACTAGTTTTTTTACTGGTTTTCCTGAGAAAAAGAGACCAGATCACTGTGACTGGGTTGAGTGTCTACCAGATCTCCCCTAAAAACTCCTGAATGCACTGCCCATCCTCAATAAAACTGAGATTGATGTTTTGGAGGTATCAGGGTCCCACAGAGTTTATGCATACATGTCCTCAATAGAAGAAAGACACACAAGTTAGTATTCCCACCAAAGACTGCTTGAAGAGTAAACGTATCTGTATCATTAGACTTCAGAGAACAGAGTCAGGAAAGAGTGGGAGAAGGATACAGTACTGGGAACGCAGAAACATGATGAAATGTCCTTCTACGGGTAAAATTCTGATGTGACTTGCAGCTTAGCAAATACCGGCAAATCTGAACTTGAGGCTCAAATGCACAGAAACAGTCTCTGTAAATTTCACCGGCACGGAACTATGCAGAGTTTTTCTTTTGCCATCCATCCATTCAGCTAGCCAGCCAGACACATGGTTATACTTTGGAAAATCATAGCCCCTTTGCATTTTTTTTTTTATACTGTAACACGCTGTAATTCTGCCTTTAACTTTCCTTTTACATAGCATTGGTTTATGGACTACCTTTACAGAACTATTAGGAGTGCCAGAAGAAAAACAAACCTACAGAAGCACCAGGTTGGTAGAACAGTATCACTGGTATGAAGTCCTGACAATACATTATTATTTTATGGTAATACTGTAATCTCAGATTTGATTTGAAGGACTTTTTTTGCCTTCAGATCTCAGTATACATGAGACAATTTTGAGCAGAAAACAGTTCATAGCTCTTGTGTTAGATCCCTGTGCAGGCACAAATGTTGCCTCCTGTTGAGGGTTGAGCTTGGAGGTGTGGGGCGCAGCAGGCTGCTCCTTAGACACACAGACAGGAGGGGTGGGCAGCTGGGGACCTGCAAACTGGAAAGGGAGAGAAAAAATGAAAGCTATGAAAGAGTCCTAGAGCCTTCCAGGAACTGGAATCTTTCTGATACCCGAATCAAGCCTCCTCTCCAGTGCCTGCATTTACATTCTATCTCTGCATCAAATGAAAACAGAAAAATGTGATGGCACTGAAGTTAAATAAGCTACTTTTTTACAGCTAGGACCAATAAATCTGTTTAAAGATGCATTACTACTTTTCTTGAGGGATAATTTAGACTATGTATCAAAAGGAAAATCAATATTTTTTTTCAATTACAAATAATTGCCTGTTTGACTCCTTTCCACTTTTTCTTTTTTATTTATTTTGTCTTTGAAATATTTCTACTGAGAGTGTCTTCTGTCGCAAGTCTAAGCCAGTTACACTTTCAACACAGAAGCAGAAAAAGCATCCCAGGAAACCTTACCAGTGATGGTTTCAAAGGCTGTTCAAGCTGTTCAGAAAGTAGCCAGAGATTCAGGAGATGACATAAGCTCATGTTCACTGCACTACAGAATGTAGAGGTCGAAACCCATGTGCTGTAAATCTGAACATAAATGCTGTCAGGACATCTGGAAGATGTGGCCAGCTCCCCAAATACTGTCAGGATATGAGGGAGACATAGCCAGCTCTCCAGCAGTGGGCTCCTTGTTAGCTGGGAAAGCTTTAATTTGGGTCAGGTAAGGTTTCTTGGGGAAATGTTATTTAGTTTTCTAGGCAAAATGTTTTAGGCCATCTGAGACAGAGAAAAACTTAAAGGCGGGAAAATAAAAGACAATTTGAATAAAATCACATTTTCATAACTTCTCCTTATTAGTTATCTATGAGAAAAAAAGGTTTTGCTTATTCATAATTTTTAATTTGGTAAAATTGGTGCTCTCTTTCCATTTTGTTGATGAAACAACAACAAGCCCTGAAGTTTTGGGGAGGAACAGTAATCAAAGAAACCAGTGTATTTTTAAAAAAGGTAATGTTTTGAAGAAACATCCCACAAAGTCAAAGCTGAAAGTAGCTGAAAACCTGAGCCAACCTGTGTAGTGCCCTGTCTTTCTTAGTCTCTTGTATTTCTGTGAATCTTATCTTCATATATTTGGCTTTGGACTAACAGTAGCTCTTTATCTTTTTTAGATTTTAAGGCTGATGAAACTTAAAGTGGTTTATTATCAGTGTCATTAAAGTAGTGTAACTCTGTGCGTGGGTGTTTTCAAGGTTATACCTTTCTGCCATCCAGATCTGTAGCTGTATTTGGGGTAATTATATCCAAGCCAGCTTTTAAACCAGTTAGCTGTGCTACTGACAGGAGCGTAGCGGTTGCTCAGCTTGGACCATCCAGAGTGTTTAGCCAGGGTGCTGGGCAAGCTGGGGGTCTAACTCCATCAGACTGCACAGCTATCACGGCTAAGCTGGGTATGTCAATAGGAATTGCACCACATGTTTGGGTTAAAAAGTAAATGCCTTGTAAGGTTGGTTAATAACATTCTTATCTTATTTGCAGTGTAAGCATAGTCAAAACTGTTGCAAGCACCTGAGATCGTTTGAAACTGGTTTGATATATTCACTTCATTGAAGCTCAAAGATAAACTCATCCATGAACAGTGCAGGTTTGCTCTTCTGAAACTCCACAGGATTTCTGTCAGATATTTTGTGAGCAGGGAACATGATCACCCCCTTTTTCTATGGGAAGCTTTCTCTCTGTGTCCTTCACTTGCTAAAATCCATGAGCTTCTTGAGCCTTGGACTCACTGGCACTTTGTGTAGCCCCTGTCTGCCAGTGAGTTTGCTAATGTATAATGGCATTCATCTCGTGTGGTAAAGGCTCAGGTCTTCAAGGGGAAAAAAGAAGCAAATTTTTAAGCCTTAGCATCTTGCATTTCCTGAATGTCCCTTTAAGTTTATATTTAGTTCTAATGAAGGATAAATAGTTGGCAGAGGCACATTCCTCTCACTTTCATGGGGAAAGACATGTAGGAGTGGGGAGCTAAGGAAATCTTAATGAAAATGTACAGGGTTTGAGAAGAAGACATTTCTTTGAACATTCTTATTTTTCTTGACTCCCTGGAAAGTATTTTAAGTGATAACAGGGTGACCACTAAAAGTGGATGGTGAATAGGAGGCAGAAGTTGTTACATGCTAAAAAGGGCATTTCATAATAAGAGAACTACTGAGGGCCCTAGATTCTCTTGAATTTGCACATTAATAACGTCTTAAACAAGTGCCAAACTTAAACTGCTGAAAAAGGATGGAAAAAAATCCATTCATCTCCTGTTAAGACAGGGTTAAATTCTGTTCTTCAAAAACAGATCACAGTGTATATAAACTTTCTTATGAACAAAGAGGAGGAGAATCTGCCCATTCAAAACTAGATATATTTTTATTGTAAAGTAAGAGTAACTTCTGGTGCTTTTATTTTTTTGTTCCATAAAAATAAAAAATGTAACTAGCAGCAGAGGTTGTTGTAGTGCCAGTTCTGCAAAGCATTTAAGAATGTGCTGAAGTGCTTCCCTATGCAACAAAGCCCAAAGCACATGCTTTATCTTAAACATGTGCTCAACTCCCATTGAAAGCATCAATGTTTAAACACGTGTCTAAATGCTTTGCTGTACCAGAGCTCTGGGCACAATTCATTGTCCTTTGAAGCCAACGGGAATCTTTCCAGTCCTTTCAATAGGTATCCCATCAAGCAATAAATCTCTAATGTTAAACAATCAAACTGGAGAATAAAAAGAAATCTGTTAAAGGTAGTCGTTGACTATATTCAAATAACAAATAAATATAAAAGAAGCAGGATGCGGTCACAGCTATTCCAAAAGCAGACACAAAGAGAGACGAGATTCACTCAATAAATTCTTTGTTCAGTTATGCATTCAGCGTGTTCATTCTGCTAAGCTATAAACCTGTATTTACATAATTTTTTGATGTTTCAGTTCACTGTGGCCCTGATTCAGCAAATTACTTAAACAGGTGCTTTGCCTTCTACATCTCTATGTCCAAAAGTCAAAGTGGATCCACATGTACTTGTGGCCTATCAATAAACTGGAGCCTAGAAGATGGCTTTGCTGCATGTCAGATCACATAAAACTTCTTCCAAAAAGAAACTACTATCCAGAGAAGGAGTCAATATATAATAATTTTACAGTCTGTATCTTCTCACAGTCTGATATTATAAGAAACATTCTGTACAAAGGAAAAGTGATAAAAAGCAAGCAAGTAAACCAGAGCATTGTACTAATTTGGCTATAGTTACTGTAATATTTTAGGCTGAAAACAGTTTAAGACATGGTAACAAAAGTAGTTTGCTCATTGTAGACTTCTTGGAAATGAAACAGCCATGCCATCAAAGGCAACAGACCAGTCAGAGGGTGCCAAAATATTGTTCTGGATGGCAGCAAATATAATACAGAAGAAGATCAGATTGAAACAAATTTTGCAAACTGGATGTAGCCAAAGCTCAAGGTTTTCAGGTTTGATACATACTTCTGAACTGCAATATGCTTTTTTATTGTAATGTAGAAAGTGCTAATATGGCAGAAAATTTGTATCTTTGTGTTATAGCAATGCCTTTCTTGTCGTATTACTTAACATCTATATCACATTAGAAACCTACACGGTACCTTTATAAAATAAATTGACACGTTACATTAGCCTTCAATATGACAATTTTACATTCTTGACAGAAAAGGCATGACAACGACCCGCTTAACTACTGTAAGGCTGAAACAAAGAGAGGCATGCTGATGTCTGGTTTGTAAAGCTTCAGTCTTGGGTATTGCACCACCATCAGCGCTTGCTCCAGGTACCTCAGCTCTGTTCTCCTCCCTTCTACTGACACCCCTCCTTCTTCCATCTTCCTGACAAAGAAGGACACAAATTGCATAGGTGGCTGGCCATGGTGGCAGGACAACCCTCTCAGTACACACTTCGGAATAAACATGGCAAAACTGGCTTGTGACATGAGGACAGCTTCAGGCTTCTGACCACTCAACGACTAACTGGTACCCTCAACTTACGTAGGATATTATAAGCAAATTCTAGTTAAAGTCTGAAGGGAAAGGAGTCATCCTTTGTGCACCAGAAGCATTTTCTACCTTCTAAGCTGGTTACAAAGCCAGAGTAAGTGATTCTGGAAACCTTCCCTCCCATGTCCCAGTCTGAGCCCAGAACACTTTCCTTTAACATTTCCAGGCATTTCTCTCCCGTCCTCTAGCTGTGAGATTTACTGAGTGTACCCAGGAAAGGAACCACTTTGGTGGTAAGGCTTTGGGAACCCCACTATATCTGTTGTGTTTGCAATGCTATTGGCTTGAGGTTGGCCACATTAGTGCATTGTTCCAGTGCTGGACAGTACTTCAACTTCTTTTATCTGTAAAATGGGGATGGAGACGTGTCATGCAGGTAGAGCTGATGATGCATGAAGCACTACAAAATGAAGTGCAACATAAAGGCCAAGTCATTTTATAATTGTTTTCTGACTAAAACTGAATTAGAGTCTCAATGACAGAGCATTGAAGGATACATTCACATAGACTATAATGTGGCATGCTAACATAGTCAGATGTTGGTAAAAGCAAACCGATATTCCTAATCAGTCAACTTTATTAACCTCATATAAGAGAACACAGTGAGTAGATATTGCCTTTCCTTTGTATTTTGTTAGCAACCTGCTATTGCCGTCATAACATATTATGAGTAAAACTGCACTGCAGATAAAACATCTGTTTTGAATAAGCAGGTGTATGGCAATTTCAGAACCAAACCCCAAATCCTAATTAAAGGTTGCTATTCCCAGTTAACAAAAAAGTGTTACTGAAAGTTAACCGCTATATAACAGTAGCATATGGATGCACATACTTGTCTGATTATCAGGAGTCACTCAATAAACAAGTGCATCCACAGCTTGCAGAAGTTCTCCATTGGTTTTGCTTTTCTCATTTCTTAATGATGGATTTTAACATGGTAAACAGCATGGCATTTTAAACAATTTTTAAAAGGGTGTTGGACACCTTTTGTATCTGGAAAACTGGTATTTGTAAGCCAAATGCTGACCGTTTCATTACTACTAGTGACATTTCCCATTTACACCATGTTAACTCTTTCTTGAATTAATGAATCTTCTTGCTGATCCTAGCTTTATTAACAGCTCTTCTAAGATCAATGGAGGATTCTGCTGCTGCTATAAAGCATTTGATTTCTCTTGTCCAACTTGACAGGTGGAGACCGTTCTGCACTGTTTGGACCGCTTAGTAATTAAATCTATTTCAGAAGAGTTACTGGCTGCTTTAGAAACATGATTAATAATGCCGTTTCTTAAAAAGTAATTAGGAGAAGTAAAGAATTCAGAGAAGTCAAATACTTTCCTCTGAGTGTCATTTTGATCTAGAAGGTTAAGGAAGTAGAGACACAACCTTAAAAGCATAGATCATAAAGCAGGACTCTTTGTTCTTGAAGGAGAGGGAAACAGGGGAAGCTGCACTGAAGTGGTCTCCCATCAAACCTCAAGATCAACTTCACTGCAAAGTCGGTGAGACCTTGGCAATAAAGCAGTTGAACAGAGGGCTGAAGAGACCACAAAGGTAGTTAAATCTGGTGCTATGATAGACATTAAGTCCAGAAGTTATAAATTATCCTTTCCCTTCTTCTATAACAACTTGAGACATTTTGTAGAAAGGGCCCAAATCCACAAAAACTATGTGCTGCTGGAAAGGAGGAAGAGAAAGAAAGGGTTGATGATGGCACATTGACTGCTTGTACTATAGCCAGATAATATTAAAATCTGAACCTATCTCAGATACTTTAACAGGAAAACAAGACTAAATAAAGTGAAGAAGTTAAGCTTTGAATCGACACCTAGAAAAACCTTCTCCTCAGCCCTTAAAAATGATGCAATGGCAGACTTACATTGCGTAATCAAATGTGTGATACAAGTACCTCATGCATCCTGAAAGCACTTTGGTCCTCTCAGTAAAGTTCATCAACTTTCAAACATACAGTTCAACTTCACTTTTGAACTTGGCGTTCTTCCCACTTCCCCACCCCCACCCCCCCCACCCCATTTGGAGCACTCATTTAAAACTGTTTCCCTCAGGTTTAATGCATATTCTTGTTTTCAGATTAAATCTACTAATGATAACCTTATACTCCTTAACATCTCTTGTATGTTTAAATGAATACAAGAAACCAAATCAAGTTCGTTAAGTCTTCCATTCAAATCTTCCAACTCTCAACTGTTCTAGCAGCCCATGAGGGAAACACCCATTAAAAAGTAGGGCATTTATGAGCAGGATTTAAAGGCACAATGGCCCACTGATAAGTGCATTTTAGCAAATTACAGTAGATACGATAGTGAGCTTATTGCTTAAAAGCTCCAACATCTGTCTTGCTTGGAGTAAATTCTCCTTTACATGTATGTGACATGAAGACATACCATTCTAATCCTTGCTTAATGTAACATGTTAGAGGTGTGATTCTCGCTGCATTCAGTGCTGTACAAATGCAGAAATCAAATCTAGTCTTTCTTTAAACTTCTCACAAACCATCATTATTTCTTTTTAAAAGTTAAGTGTCACTTTTTTGCATGAATGAACTGAAAACATGTATATTCAATGTACTGGGAATTATTGCTTGAAATGTCAGGACTGATGGAATAAGGGAAAAGAATAAATGTTCCTGTTAACTACTTTACCATGTGCAAGTGAACAAAGCAGAATGGAAATTGCTTATCCAAAGTGATGTAGGGTGTGCCAGATTTTATGGCAAAACATAAGACTCATGGTTATTATAATGTTATTCTGTTTTTATTGTGCTGGATCACAAGAAAATGAAGGGCATGGAGTATTTTTTTGGTGCCTTACTTATAGGTGATTCAGTCCAAAATGCGATGCACTTTTCTTTTTTTAATTGTAATTTGACTGGCTTTAGAAAAATTACCCTTCAAGACCAAAAAAATGATTGCAATACTCAGTGTTATCAGAGTGAGCTGGGCTACAGGTTATGTGAGATTATTTAGAAAACATAATGATAGGCTTAACGGCTTGCTGCTTTTTGAGCCTTTGGGAAGCACCTGGCTCTTATTTGCAAGCTTTTCTTCATGTTCAGCAGGGTAAGAAACCTAAAGTCCTAGCATAGGGCCTTTCTGGACCACATCTCCAGGAAGATGCCTGGGTGCCCACGGTGCTCTGCTGGCATCCATGTGGGAGGCAGATCCAGCAGCTCCTAAGTCCGTCTCCAAAGGAGTTGGGCTGAGCATTGCACAGTTCAGGGTGCAACTTGTATATAACAAAAAGGGTACACAGCCCCCTTGGATGCGTATTAGGCATTTGCCAGTGCCTTGGCAGGGGGCTGAGTGGGCCCTTTCTCCTTCCAGTGTTTGGGAACCTGCCTTGCAGGCAAAGCCTGATGCCTACACTGTCTCCCTCCTTATTCAGAGCAGGGCTCTCCTGCTCCTGTGCTAACATCCCCAGGCTAGCTGCCCTTTCATTAAAAAATGAGCTTGCTGCAATGGGGTTCAACTCCTTCAAAACGGGGTTCAACTCCTTCAAAATGGTAACCCTTCCCATGGGTAGGGCATACTGTAGGTTAGCTGGCTCTCCTTCATGAAATTGCATTGGCACAGCACTTTAAAAATTAATACCAACAATTCAACAGACGTTTTAAAAAATTTCCTTAGAATTCCTTGAATACTGAGAATTCAAAACATTGATCAAAACTTCAGTGTCAGTGAATTCAGATTCATCTAATCGAAATCTGAAAGAATAATTGGGAATACAGCCATTGTATATGCCAGTCTAGCTAGACACATTCATTTTCCTTTTCCTACAAAGAAGCTGCCCTGTCAGTAGCAAGAATGTGTGTGTGTATATATATATATATATATTTATTTATTTATGAAACAAATATATATGCTTATAATATATACACTCGTTTAGGAAAAAATGGTCCCAGCAGAGGAATTTGCAACTTTTGTGGGTCCCTGGGAATTAAATATGGAAAAGGTTTTTCCAGCCCATGAACTCCAGGAAGCTTACTGTTCACATTTTGGTACAAAACTATCAATAATGCAAAGGCAGGAGGATGCAGAGGTGAGTTCATCTGTTGACACTCACCAAAGACAAATTAGCTACATTTTTTCAGGGTGAATTTTCAGTCATAGTGAATTTTGTCTTACAGTCTATTTGTATTTCTATCATAATCTAGCACCGCTAAAATCTCAACTATGCTGAAGACTGCTATTGTTATAACGCATAAAGAGTATGGGTTATTTTAATGGACATATTGCCTTAAACTGAGTTTTCACCATCTGTTCTGCCCCTAATTTTGAATGCAAAAGAACATATTTCACAATTACATCTGTAAGTAATGATATAAGTAATTTAAATGCATGTATATGTTCACACAATGCAGCAGACAGCTGGGTTATTTTTTTCTTTCAGGCACAAATCAAGGGAAGAAATGTACTAACTCCTCAAATAGCACTTCCCCCCTTCCCTTCTTGTTCCCCCATCTAGTGAAGCCATTTCACTGCGGGCATAGTCTTTCCAATAAGCTAATTTTGCTGTCCCTAGGAGTTCAAAGCATACTCAGTAAACTAACGTGCAAACTCATTTTTACAATGCTTCTCCTGTCTTCATCCAAATCCCCTCTGGCTTGAATGACAGTTTGGCAGATGCAAGGCATTAGATCAATCAGTTTCAATAGATGTTCAGGAGGAGACAGGTCAGGCTGTGTGGGCCAATCTGTCTGTGCTTCTAGCTCTGCCTTCACACCTTCGGTTTCGCACAGGCTTTTGCAAAAGTACCCTTCTGCAGGCATATCTTGGACTGATTGGGATGCAAGCTGCCTGGACAGAGAGTGGGGCTCACTCCAGCAGAAGCAGCGCACAAACTTCTGTGAATATGATAACCACAGCTGTGTGGAAGGCTGCTAGGAGACAATGCAGTCAGGAGACCATTTTGGCTCCTATTTGCAAAATGCCCTTTTTCAGTGAAAGACCTGTGGCTGGAGTGTCATTCTTCCACAGGTGCTTGCAGGGTCATGAGATGTGAATTTCAGTACTGAAGTCATGCTATTCCCTACAGCTAAATATAGACCGAATTCCTTGCCACTTTGCAAAGAGATCTATTAAATGAGTTGAGAAGTATAGCAAAAAATTACTTCTTGAAGATGCTATTTAGATAAAAGCTGATTTTACAGATTTTGTTCTAAGGAAATCACAAAATGTGAAAGTTGAATGGGTTTTGCAGTGCGCTGGTGTCCTTCATATCTGTCATATGCCTTTAGTATACCTGTATGTGCCTGCTGACGCTTGTCACCTCCGCTAGCAAACTGAACTGAGACAGCAACAGAACTCACACTAGCAGCAAGAAAAAGAGATTATTGTAAATTCCTGGAACAAAATTTTAACAGGGAGTTTGTTCCCATTGTTTAGTGCAAATTGCTAATAAGGATTAGAGAAGCTTTTATTTTCTGTATTATCACAGCCTTTTTATACTGCTGCACATTTACTACTGCTAGCTTTTTGCAATCTATGAAATAGATAACAGCAGTGGATTTGCATGGGCCCTATATTGTAGTTTGATAGTATTCTCTATAATTGTGCTTTCAGACCATACTGCATTTCTTACTTTTAAACTGATAACATCTTCTTTATTGTAAAGAGGTGATAGCCAGAAACAATGAAATGCTGATTTATGACAACTGTCCCTAAAAGCTTACAGAGTTGAGAATGATGGAGGAAAATTATCAGTGAATACTTAGGTAAGGTGAGTGGAGTCATGCATTAGGAAAATTGGAAATGTGTTTGAGATATTATACATTCAGATTTTCTTATAATATCTTTTGAAATTTATTTCATTTTAGCAGGGGGCTCTTTTTTCCATGGGGGTTGGGCCATTACATATGTAACCATGAATAAGGTAATCGGACAATAACTGGCTGGTTATTGATATGTGAAGGAAGGAAGAAATGCTGGGGCTGGCCTCCACTATGGGCCACATTTTGTGCTGTGGCCATCAGTCCAAAGGCAATGAAAGAATGTTCCCACACCATGCTCTATCCCTCCATCACTTCCATAGCATTGAAATGCACCTCTATATTAATATTTGGCGGCAGGGTTGGGGCACATACCATAAAGAGAGAAAGGGAAGTTCCCCTGAGCTGAAGTGAGAGCCATAGGTTGCTGCAGAAAGTGATTTTTAAAAATAATTGAACAGAAGTACTTGCATGGCAAGAAACTCCAGATTATAAGTGGATCAGTCACAACGTGAAATAGTTTTTTAAGCTGGCGCTACAAAAGGAGAGGAAGAAACAGGGTTTTAGAAGACCTGAAAACAGGATCTTAAGCACCTGATAAAACGGATAAAATTATTAAGGCTGGAATGATAACCCTAACTGCAGTCCTGAATGTCAAGGGATTGCCTCCTACTTGTAAAAGTAGGTGGTATTTCTATGCAGGGCACTTATGTTAAACCCCAGAATCCATAGCTCTTAGTTTCTAAACAATTAAGACAGTCTTTTCCAAAGAGCGGATGAATTAGTTTTCCTGGGGGAAGAGAACAGCTGTACTCCTCGCAGAACACCTTTCTGGCTTATTTCTTGCAACTTTTCAGATGGGTGTATAGGAATGGACTTTCAAAGCACATCTTCTCAGAAGCAAGTGGTCAAATAAGGGCAACCTTTGGGAAGGAGAAGGACTGAAAAAATAGAAGTCAAATGAATAGATAAGAAAATAAAATATGAAAATCTGATTTAAAACAAAGACAAGAAAAAAATACAGTAGAAGTCTGCCAAATAAAGGTTCTCTGCCATATGCAACTTTACTGCTGGTTTGGGACACAGACTCAAGGCCATACGAATCAAATGTGATTGCATTAGTTTGTTAATTAAACAGTCACTGCAAGCACCTAACATGAACAACTGCAAAAATTAAGCAAGACAATGGGAAGAAAACAACCTCTTAAAACCGAAGGGTATTGTAGCAAGAATTGGCTATCTGAACATTTTTAGCCTTCTGGAGAGAGGGGGACACTCCAAACTCAAATCATTAAACAAACTATGTCCTGAGCACACGCACTAAAATGGAGCATATAAAAAGTCAGGATTCAATGACTTCTAATGTTCTGACATGGAAATGCAACTTTGATCTGAAATCGTGGTTCAGACCCTTGCTCAGTGAAATCATTCCTTAGCTTTATCAGAGACTTTGATGTCTTTTAATATTCTTAAGCACATAACCTCTAAACAGAGAGATATGTTGGAGGAGGAGGAGGAGGAGGAGATTTTGTTTAAAAAATAGAGAACTGGGAATATAAAAGAATAAAACTCAGAGGGTTTTTTTTAGTATTAATTATCTATAGAATGAAACCTCTATGGCAGATGTGCCAGCCAACTCTCATCATCAGTTTCAAGACTTCAATCAGTGGATGACTCACAGTTAGTGAAAGAAAAATTGTTCCAGCTACATAAGGAGAGCATAAATATTATGTTTCACTTGGTATCATAATTAACTGCATGCTTCAGATATTTCTTTCATGTCTGCTTTCACAATAGGTAATATAATTTACCGTTAATAGGATTAAAATGTCTCTTAAAAAGTAAATACTTCATTGGTTTAAGAATGTTTTCTGTTTGTTTTGTGCAGATACATATTTAGCTACAGGCACAGTATTTATACCTCAGTGTAGAAAATAATGAAAAAAAAAAAAAGAAAAGATAATATTATAGTCCAGAAACAAATGCATTTTTCTCTCTTGCTTGGCATGATAATAAAAACTTCCTTTCTCTGAATTCCTGAAAATGAATCCTGAAGTTCCCACTCACGTACATTTTTTTTTAGCATTTCATGCTAAGGAAAAAATTCCAAAATATTACAATGTCAAGGCACAAATGTTTGTGCTAGGGACTTAAGAGTGGTAATGCCAGAACTCTTAAATTCAGAAATGCCATATTGGTATAGCTTTCTGAATTGAGAGTCAGAAGAAAACACCACCAGCTCTTCAAGGAAAAGGCATTCCATCATATGGAATACGAGCTACTTCCCATTCTAACATCTAAGTATGCAGTCATCTAGAAAACTGAACTGGGAAAATGCAAGCTGGTAAACAAAGAAAAGAGGTGGAAGGATGAAAACAGTGCTAAGATCATAATGAGCAGCAGAAGCTTTAGATCTCAAAACTCAGCTAACTGAGTACATGAATGTCCATCACTGAGTTTTTGTCGAGTTCCTGTTAAAAAATATTTCCCTAGTACATCTATGATACTTGGTTTGATTTATCTTCTCATTTTGCCAGGATTTTTATTAGTTTTTATGTTGGTTGTTTCAAGTGGAATTTCTCTGACTGATACCAAAAGCCAAAAGGAAAATTATAGCTGAAATACCAGTACACTAGATAATGTATAGTTTTCTTTATAGGTGAAGGTATTTTTTATTACATAGGTGTCATCATTATGTCTGTTGGTTGGTTAGTATGGATATCTGCTTGGAAGAGATTTGGTCTCCCTGTTCACTGCAGCAAACAGAATTTGGCATAAACATTTGGATGTACTCACTTAACTGCTGATCCATCTATTGAAGTTTCATTAGGGAGCCATGTGCATTTGCAAAGGATGAATGGTTTCATTAGCACTGAGACTAATAAACTTATAAAAGTTAATAATGTGAATATGTTTGATTTGGAATTATGTGCATAGACATTACGAATCACAAAAAGGCAGGCTTAATAATGCCCAGTTTTTTCTAGACTTACACAGCTGGGGTATTTTTAAACTTTTCTAAGACCTTTTAACAAAAACCACACATTGATTTCTTTCACATGTGGTCCTATGATATTATCAACAGGTTCTAGTATTACACTAGGACTTTGATCTAAAAGCACAAATTTTACCCCCTCTGAATATTATTTCCCACATGGTTTGATGTAGTTTTTTGGATTCCTAATTATGGCAATTTTTGTCATCAGTAGATCAAGGTAAGTACATCAAAATTGTGTTGTAGTTGAAGTACATCCGTTCTGAAGTGTCTTTAAAGGCACAGAGGTCATAGGTAGTCTTTACATAGTCCTTTCTTTGAAGACTCCTAGAAAACTTTCTACAATAAGATAACCTCCGTGTTCAAAACCCACAAGTTAGCACAGCATGGCACTTCCATCAGTCTCTGAGCAAGTTTGGTTGTTAGCGTCTAAGTCACACTTTGATGCCATTTTTCTTCATCATCATCAGAAAAAGAAAATGTGTTTAGTTTCCCTCTCTCCCCAGCTTGCTTTTCTGATGCCAGTGTTACCTGATCACCTCACCCCACTCCACTGTCTGCATTCTGATTTCCATTTCTGAATATTCATGATGAGGTCTGAGTAATCAGCTCTCGCCCTAGAAAGCTGACTTGGCAGCTGATCCCTAATGGTTATCTCCCAAACTTGTAGACATACGCTCTTCTGTTTCTTTCAAATGTGGAAAATCAACTCATGTTTATTGAAGTTACTCAATTACAGCGTGAATGTAATGAAGTATGGTGCAGAAAGCTCTGCGTTAGGGCTGCAGCTGGTGGAAGTACACCACTTTCAGTACAGGATGATGCTAAGATAGCTACAGGATTTCTAGAACCACAGTTCACTGCTGAATTTAGTTCATGGGTCCCTGAACCATCTGTGAGTGTAATGTGAAAAGCCTAAATCTTTCATTCATCTCCAAAAAGTTTCAGCAGAGACACACAACAAGAAGGATCCTTCCCAGCCTGGCCAGCATGTTTTACCCCAGATCTACACCACCGTGACTGCATAAGTCAGTGTTGCTACCTACACGCCTTCCCTCTCCTTGGGGAGACTATCAGTGATTGCACCACTTCTGATAGGGATATCTATTCTTCTCATTGGGACCTGGAGTGAGAACACATCAGGTTGTACCACAGAAGGAACTGAGTGGTTTGGGGAGGAACAAATGACAGGCACATGCATCTGGCAGGCTCTGAATTGAAGACATATAGTTAAAGACTCTCTGTATTGCCAATAACTTGAGTCACCATCTATTTCCTTTCATCACTTTCTTTCTATTAGAGAGAGAACTCATCTATGACAAATCTATCAGTGGCTCCATTCTTAGACTTAACTAATAGCAGGGCTGCAGCTGCAGGAATTATAAATACATCTGGTTTTGTGCTGCCTGGTACAACACTGTATCTATTATGATGATCTGACATACATCTTAACATCTCCTTCAGGTGCTGGCACATCATTTACAATAATCTCAGGTAACTGATGTTGTGACACCTCTCCTGCATGTGTGCTAGGTTCCTGTTAAATGACCATAAAGTGAGCTACTAAAGGGAAACATCATCGGAAAAGAGCAAGACCAAATTCAGACCTTCTGTAAGTGGGTGCAACTTCACAGACATGACATATTGCAGCTTGCAGGAAAAGATGGGGATTTGACCTGCAATGGTATGTGTTCTTTTCGTATAATTTTTCCCAACTAGAGCAAAAGCAATACTCCCACCCCACTGGAATTAATAGAAAGCATGTTGGGATGAATGGCTGTTGCCTAAATTATCCTCCCAGCTCTGCATCAGTTGCCACCAAGAAGCAGTAGTGATGTAGGGCATTGTGTGAAACAAGACATACAGTAAGAAATTTTGTGGTCCATTCAGAAATGAAGCCAAAATTACTGAAGTTTCACTTTGGACTGAATTTCCCTAAAATTAAAACCGGAAAAAATGTATTCACTCACGGACTTGACCCACAACTGAAGGTTTTATTTCAGATTTGAAAGACCTAAACTGGAAAAGGAATTAGGGTGGTTTCCTTTTTCCAAAAGGTCTTGAAAGTTGAAAGATATATGAAAAGTCTGAGGAACAGAAGTTCCAAGATAAATTCCCTCCTCTGCCTCAGGGCAATCCCACAGCTCCAACTCCTGCACTGTCCCCATGACACTGTCCTACTTCATACAATAAATAGACCAGTGAGTCTAATTTTAAAAATAACCAATGTTTTGGTATGTGAGTTCTTTCTTTAAGACCTGAAGAAGGGCTTGTGTGTCCGAAAGCAGATCTTTGGGATTTTTTCCATCCTAACACCCGTGGGATATCCTTCACTTTGGCAACTGAGGGAGGAGGGAGATCCCCGCATCTCCCACAGCAGGAGAGTGCTCAGGCTGGCAGGGCTCCTGCATGGAGGACACGAGAGCAGCCCCAGCTCTGGTTGTGCTGCTGCTTGTGCTGCAACTGTAAATCAGTCCTCTTCTTCCCCCTCCAGGAAAGGATCTCCAGATCTAAGTACTTGGGCGGTTCAAGTTAAACTTGCCACATTGCATAGGGATGCTTTTTAAGAATTTGCCAGTCACCCCTACTACCACCACCACCACCACCACCACTACTACTACTACTACTACTACTACTACTACTACTACTACTACTACTACTACTACTACTGCACAACCTCCAGGGCTAACTAAAACCTCTGTGGGCCACCCTGCAGTGAAATCCATGTTCACAGGAGCTGATGAAGCTACTTCATATGAATGATACTTACTCACAGGCATGGTTAGAAACTCAAGGCAGCTTCTAAAAGCCCCGCTGCCCCTGGCTGCCTTTAGAAACAGTACCTGTGATTTTTGGTGGGAAAAAGTCATCAGTGCAGAGCAGCATGTGGTGCTGGAGGTAAGGTGGGATAGTGGAGGTGAAGGTAGGGGCTAAGGAAAGACGTTGCCTGCCCAGCAGCATATGGGTGGCATGAGTCCTGGCAAGGGATATATAACAATGTTAGGAGCATCTGGAAATTGGTTGGGTTTTTAGTAACCAGTGTGTCAAATCAGATTCTGGGAAGCCCTGTTTGAAAATGTTCAGAAACTCTTTCTGTTGATGAACCTGAGATCTTTTCAGGGCTCAGAACTCAGTGGAATTACAGTAGATTTTCCCAGTGACTCATTACAAAAGCCCCATCCCGGACTAAAGGCAGCTTCTTTGTCAAATTGCAAATCCCTTGCCCCAGGTTAAACAGCTAGGTATCCATAAAACGGTTGCATATTTATTTCTGATTTGGTAAACTTTATTTTTCCTTTACCTTGTTCTTAGAAACAGGTGAAAAAGATCAGATGACATATTAAAAAGACAACTGCCCAAAAGTCTCCCAACAAAATATTCCCCTAGAAAGGCAGCTAATGTAGCTCATTTCAGCACAGTTAAAACCAGGGCAAAATTCTAAGCTGGAGTTTTATAATGAGAAGTACTGTGCAAGTTTTGCTGTAGGCAACGCTTTCAGATCTATCAATAGTAGAGTTAAACACAAATTGACAGATGAAACTCTCAGGATGGTCTTATTAGCAAGTGAATTAGACAAAGTGAAATCATACTGTAAAAGCTCTCCTTTAGCGTGGTTTTCAAATCACCTGTATTTTTGTTTACCATCCTCCAAATTCAGCATGTTGCCACTTTCGTGTACCTCAGAAAGTCTCAGATGGATTTATACCACATCGCATGTGAACTGTGAAGAAAGGTGCTATCAGTGATTATGGGCAAAATCCTGCCCACACATATGTGCATGACTCCTGTTGGGTTTAGTGGAGTTTCACATGCATAAATGAGAGCAAGATCTGGTCCTTAATCTGATGACATTTTTTTGTACAGCACAGCAGGTTAATAATAAAATGGCATCTCATCATTTCTGCATGTAATTTTTTTTTGAAGGAAATAACTGCTATGTCTTTGGATCAGGTGTTAATTATTCCCAGTAAGGTTTGGTGGGTAACTAGTGATGCAGATATCAAACCACCCACTCTCTTTGTAGATGAAGGGAAAGTATCAGGAGAATTTCTGCTGAAGTATTCATCACATCTCAAGTCTCAAATTGTCCAAACCATTCAATTATAACACTTCACTCAATGCATGTCAGCGTGTCTGGCACTGCGTTTCAGGAACAAGTTGAGCTGGATTTCTCAAAAAGGCAGACGTTGGCTTGTCCCCTTGAGAGACAACAGAAATAGAGTCTATTGGCTCAAAGTTGAGACCGGTTCCTGGATCAGTACATAGGAACTATGGGAACTATTACAGCTTTCTAACTTTGTAGCCTCCAGTCTCAGTTCACACATACATATGTAAAATGCTGAGATTTCCTGCGGTAACAGCATGAACATACTATTTGCCACCGAATAAATAGGTAAAACACTAAACTGGTGGTGACACAATAAACAGGTCTAGGGATGTCAGTCCTATCAGTACAGATCTATCTCTATCCTCACCATCATCTCTCTACAATGGTAAATGGAAGCAATGCCCAAAAGAGGAGAGGAAATCCTTTGAGTCCTTCGAGGGCTATATGAGATTTTGTTGTTAACTGCAGAGATACAATACATCACTGTCAGGAAGTGGTAACCTTGGATTATGGTCACTGGTGATAAAAAAGGCTTTCGGAGGGAGATGATGGACACCATGCCTATTATGTGGTAGAAGGAAAAAAAAGCGTGGGTGGAGAACTTTTAAGCGAATGGGGACATCATGTGAGCAGATATCTCCTTAAGCTCTTTGCGTCTGCTTTCTGTGCTGGCATGGGCTGTACATGTTCCCAGAGCAACGAAAAGGCTGCTCACAGGGTTTTTAGTGTTAATGTTCAATTTGATGTATCAATATAGTTCTGCTTGCACAGGCTATAATGAGCTCAAGATCATAAAGCTCTTATCAGCAACCCTGTTTAAATGTATCTCAGATGATTCAGGCTCCTCTTTACTCTCACTTCAGTCTGTTTTGACCTGAAGCTGTGGAATGACATTGGTGAAAATTAGCAAGGTCAGTAAATATCATTCAGGAGAATATTTCTAAACCCCTCAGCAGAATTCAGCCAATATCAGAGTCTGTCTTTATGAGCTCCTTCCATAGTACAGTCATGTTTCTGTGTCATCTTCCTTATTTTTAATAGGAATCCTAACCGTCGAAGCATTTTGGCTGTTTAAAAGAAGAGGCAAAAAATTGTTTTCAGAGAGCCTTGTGTCTGTAGGCAAGTAAATTAGTGTGCAGGAAGGTAACACTAACATAGGGCTTTTTCCTCTGGCACCCACTTATTAAGCCAACCCATGAAAAGGAAGGCTGAGCTTTTCAAGATAGCACTACTCATGCACAGAAAGATAGGGATGTACCTGTGTGGCTTCCGAAATAACAAAGTGCACTTGTGTCTGGCCTCTTGGGTGAGCAGAGCAGTTCAGATCTGCCGCCTGTGCCTGCAGAGGTGAGTCCCCAGCTTTAGGAACGTGTATTCCATTCAGACAAATTCCCACCCAATCAGCTCAACTACATTAACACCTATTCCTAGGCTGTGTAGAACCGAACACTAGCCTGACCTAGTTGTCAGGCTATGAGCAAAAGGGGACCTGATGTTAAGGCTGTGTTTGTTACCACACATTTGTGCTTCTGGGGGATTCGGTATGCCTGGTTCACAAGCATGACCAACTAAAATGGTACGTTTTTAATTAGGAGGAAAAATAACAAGACGACAGACATCTGAGGGCAGTTTTGTTGAGAGCTAAATTGATGTTGAAAAGCTTTCACTTTTTGAAACCATTCAATAGCCAGGTGTTTTCTAGTGTGGTTCTTCAGTGCATTTCACTGCAGCGTGTCAGTATTACTTAGCACTATCACATTTACATCAAGTCAAATGCTGTAATGCAGGGAGTATCACCATAAGGAATGAAATGTGTCAGCCTGCATACAGGGATTCTTGGGAAATATTTGCCTTTCAAAAATCCTGCAGCTTTTATACAAATTCTTCTCACATGTTTGCTACCCTAACATTCACAGGTAATTACAATAGGATGAATAATCCACATTAATCAGGTAAGCAGGTATTTGAGATCCAGCACATCTCCTATCAGACAATGCACATGAAAATACAGTAATTGAAGCTGCTGAGAGAATTCCCCACTGACAATGTCTATGTAAATCCACTGTAAAGAATAATTCTACGATTATGTAAAATTTGAACAAGTCCTTTTATCTTTAAAAGAACGCTGCACCTTATTTCGCTTAGCACACCAATCTGGAGGCCCACAGAGTAAGAAGTGAATTGTCACAGGGTCCAATCCTACAGGATTCACACAGAGCCAAAGCCATTGCTGGTGTAACACCGGTGACTACTCTTTAGTCCAGCTGTCATCTTCCTGGAGAAAACTCCTCTGAATTAATGTAGCAGATCTTTGCTGGGTTTCCCAGCCCCCTAAAGCTCTCTGTTTCCCTCTACCCCTCTCCCACCCCATATCTCAGTATTTCTTACTGTAGCCTTTCTTCTGATCTATAACTTTAGTGTAACAACTTGCTGTCTATATTTCAGTTATTTTTATAAGGCCAAGTTTTCACATTTACCCAACCTGACAACTCTCATATGTACTTAGGTGACATGAAAGGGTCAGCATGTTTCAACCCTATTCTGGTAGGCACCCTGGCCCTAACAGAATCCTCTGACATGGGGTATTGCCAGCAGGGAGCTGATAAAGACCTTGAAATGGAACCACAAACTCGTGAGGTGAGTCAGGAGCTCCCAACAGGAAAAAAACCACAGAAGAAGGCATTTAAAGGGACATTTCTCCTGATTTGGATACTAAGTCTGAAACTCATAGATGATCTTTCATGGAGTTTTGAGCCCTCCTTAGCTGGAAGCGGAAGTCAGCATCCTGAGCCCTTAGCTTACTTGTGCAGGAAGGGAGATGTGAAAGTGTTTTCCCTCATTGCCCGAAGGTATGTGCACCTCTACTTTTCATCTCCTAGGTGAACACTGCTGTTTCTTCATGCTGTGCTTTGGGTGGGGTGTGTGCGTGTGTGTGTGTGTGTGTGTGTGTGTGTGTGCGTGTGTGTTGAACGTCTGGTGGGCCACAGAGAGGAGATGTGAGAGGCAGATAGTTATTTGGTTCTCTGGACTTCACAGTATGAGCTTCCCTGGCAGTGAAAAATGGATTTTCACCCTGCTTGAGTGAACACTCATAATAATGCTTTAGACAAATTCTGTCCTCTTCCCTCTTGCTCTGTGTGTCATAACCACAGGCTTGGGAGTCACAAGCTCTTATTCTGGCTTGGGATGAGGGACACTATCTGTGCTTTGTGCTACATCTTGAAGGACCTTCCAGGCTTATGCAGTGGTTGAACAGGAATTGTGAGTTTCTAAATGTTGAATATAAGAGGTGCAGTAGCACTTAGCAAGTTTTTTTGTGGCTAATGCCTTTCCCCACTCTGCTATGTCCCAGAAGCTGTGTGCCACACAGGAGCAAGGGTAGCAGGATCTGACCTAAACTGGAGTGATGTGTCAATGTGAAGCCAGTCCATAAAAATTCTTTCCCTGTCTGGAAGCCAGCATGCTGAAGCTAAGTTCAGACAAGCTTGTATTGCTAAGACCACTCAACTCTCTTGCCACTGCTACTGAGAGTCCTGGCAAAGGAGGCAGGGAAGAAGCAGGGCCACACTTCTCTTTCAGCACGAGTTTTCGAAAAAAGCTGTCTGTAGTAAAAGAAGCACACTGCTTGTCTTTGAGACTGGGACAACAGCTGATCCCTCAGGAGACTGTGCCAAATAAATTAAATATAAATCTGATAAAACAAATCACAACTTAGTTAAAGGTACATGAACAATTCCCAGAGACACTCTCACTCATCACCCCAAAATTGCCATTTTAATATATGACCTTGCTATAACAGTACATATATGTTAATGAGTGTCACATCAGCTTGCCCTGGTGATCATCCAATATACTCCGGATATACTGTATGTTCTACCACATGAAGTCTTAACTGGGCTACAGCCTAAAAACAGTGCACCCCAGAGTTTTTTGAAATAAATCAGAAAATATTCTAGCAATGTTCCACTAACAACTATTTAAAAACAAGTGATGAAGGGCAAAAAGTCATCTCTACTTTTCACTTGTTTTTAACTTAGCCATCTTGGCTACAAGTTATGATAAAAAAGGTAATGAGAGGGAGAAACTGTGGTGCAGTGGTTGTAGCTGAAGTTTCTTTGGTAAATAGGGGGAACTGTCCTGGAACCTACATTAGATGATAGGCATTAAGACAGATACCTCATCAGACAACAAGTTTGTAAAAAAGATAAAAATAAAACAAAGAGAAAACACTAGAAAACATATTACTCTCCAAATAATACCGGGTACTAGTGTAAAATGTTAAAAGACATGAGCCAAAGTGGCAGGATCTGGCCAGGGACAGGGAACCTGTAATCAGTGGGTTTATTCAGGTATATAAGGGCACATTCATGCACAGTCAGGGCCCATATTTTCACACTGATATTCTGTATGCTGCAGCTCATTGCAAGCTGGAGTAGGTAAACAAAAAAAAGCCCTGAAAAAAGCTGAGGTTTGTAACAGAACTCTCTCTCCTACATTTCACCAGAGACTGGCTGCTGGGATGTTGTTCTATAATAGCAGCAGCATTGGTGACTTCTCCAGCCTCACATCTTCGGATTAAGTATATGTAATGACATATCACTGCAGCAAGGCTTGAATGATATGAGGAATGTGATAACCCACTGCCCAATGCCTATTCTATCCAGGCAATGCAGACTGTGCTGCATGCTTGCTGCAATGCCATTCGTGCTCTCAGAAACAATAATCAAGTCCGTTACAGCCAGAAAAGCCCAAGGCCAGTAGTGACAAAATCACAGCAACACAAAAAAGATTTAGCATATTTTTATCTTATTTTTGAAAAATTTCCTTTTTTCTTGGGTTTTGGTGTCTTTTTTTTTTCCTCTCCCCTTTCCCGACTCATCTGCAGCCTGTGCCTTTTCATCTTCCAGCCAGCTACAGAGATCCTCTGGGAAAGGAAATACTTCCACACACACAGCACCTGCTTCCCTCTCCCCTGCAACAAATAAATACCCTCAAGCCTTTCAATTTACATCAGAATCACCGAGCACAGTTTAAACTTTAACCCAGTAATGTATATTTAAAGTGGTTCCTAGGTAAGGTTTGTGCATGTGTGTGTGCATGCATGTTTGTGTGCATGCAAGTATTTCTGCCTGCTCCCCCAGACAAAGCCATCTCCGTGTCATTTGGTTAGCAGCTTCCCCGAAATGACTGTAATGCCCCTGAAGTGTTCAGGCATCATAAAATCCTCGTATTACAGATGGACTGATTTCAGAGGCAAGAGGAGATCTTCGGGTGTATGAAACTCTTTCTGGGCCTCATTCAGATCGGCAGTCAAAATGACTAGGCTTATTGATAATATTGGATTGTTAAAAAATTATTTAGCCTTTATGATGACAACCAGGTATCCCTCTGTATTGCTTCCTCTTATCAGATGCTGCTGAGTGAAAGCCTTCCTAGTTTTATCCCGTGTTTTCTAGCCTACTTTTCGATGTTAATTTCCACTTATCATTCTCCTGCCCTGTCACTGAATTCTCCCGCAGTCCTTTCATGGCGACTCATCCATGAGGATACTTACTTGCATCTTTACTGCTTTTAAATTTCAGCTTTCCCTTTTACTCTGCTCTATTTCCATATGTCATTTTCCTTTTCTGCCTGTCTGGGAGTTGCTGTACCTAACTCTGTAAAGCATTATCTCTCCATCTCTCTAAAGTGTTTTGTGGTACTTTGTGTGAAGGATGGCATATAAAAATAAATTGTATTGCACTGTATTTTTGGACTGGCATCTAATCTTTACCGAGCTCATTCAGCCTATTTCTGAAAAACATTGGATCTTAAAGACTCTTCTGATCCAATGAATCTTGATGACTTTTCTGATCCTAGAAAAAGACTCCCTAATTTTCAAGTCATCTCCTGACACTAACACAGAGATAGAAGTCAGGAGAGTAGCTTGAAAAATAGGGTTTGGCAGAAAAATATTCCTGGAACTCTTCCTTGTCTATCGTGTGTCTTAACCTCACCTCTGCCCTCCACCCCACATTTTACTTGCAAATGTCCACCATTATGAGTGCTGAGGTGGGGGGAGTGGGAAGCAGGCTGATGGTGTACTGCACTCATAGCGAAACAACCCAACAGCTTGCTTATGCATCGATTTGGCTTAGGATGGAAAATTAGAACAGCTTTAATCTGCTAGCAGCATCAAGCAGGGAAGCACTCCCTGGAGTGAAAGCGTTAGGAGTATCACAGCAGGGGCTGATGAGAGACAGCCTGCCGCGGTGTCACAGCAAGGCAGTTGCACTCGATGCACAAAAAGCTGGGGTGCTAAGGAGGACCCAGGTGACCTGACTGGGAATTGTAGGGGGAGAAAGCATAAGCCTGTGTATTGGGCTCTTCCACAATAGGAAAATGCTTTCAGAGGCGTGCTCCCATATTACTGCCTTTGTTTGCCCTTCCTCACCTTTAACATCACCCTGCCTCATCAAAAATTTGGTCCCTACCTTGTCAATGTGCATGTGCCTGCCTACTCTGACATGGGGACCCATTTGATTCAGAGAGCTTCTACACAGGGACAGCCATGACTATATGTGAAATGGTCAGTATTTGTCCTCAGACTGGAAAATTTGGTGAGCAGCAGTCATACCTTTGCATTTGTTATGCAAAGCACAGATATGTTTGCTTTCTACTAAATAACTCTATTCACAATTATGAAAGGGCAATGCCTGAACTACTAAAAAAATATATGGTGCAGAGATCTTCCTGGCTTGCACTGAGTCTCACTGAACTTTGCAGTACTGTTCAAATGCCTGGACATTTGCAGGGAATATTTAGCTGGTGGCTTTCTGTGAAAGCAGCAGATTTGAGGAATATGACATCCTGGAAGGTCCTCCTGCATAACCTGCTTGTTGCATTTGTTCTTTGGCAGACACAGTATGATTACACATGCTGTCTGCTGCCCCTGGAAAATAACCCTACCCTTACTTGCAAATGTGCTTAATTTTACCGCAGTGCACAGCTTGACTGCACTTTGTGGATGCCCATGTGAACGTAAAGGTAGGTATAGCACATACATTTACAAGGTGAGATAAGACTTGTGAAGACAGCAAGACATAATAAGATCTTACAAAACCAAGGAACTCTGAAGTTTGCAATACAAAATAAGCACTAGTTTAATGCTATGAAGCTAAGCCCCAATGGTAAGGAGTGGTTTTTTGTGAGAGAGTTTTTTTCATATGACTATTATTTTTTTAATGTATTTGGACAAACATATATACAATAGTAAAGCTTAGGTGTGAACCTTGAATCTTGACCAAAGTTGATTAACCACCTGATGTATGCTTCTGCAGCCAAAATATATGATTTACTCTGCCTTGTGTTCATAGATGGTCTTCTCCAGCCTACTTAAACCCTCTGGTCCCCTTGGTATTACCAACTGGGGTATTACCAACAGTCAAGAGTCGTGCCATCTGCGTTAGTTTGTGTGAATGTGAAAAGCAGCTAGGAGTTCAATTCTAAGCACAAACGGTTCCTAATCATTTTGCGTTCCTGTGAACATCAGACCTGGAAACCCGCTTACATACAGTGCACATCAACATCCGGTTACTCCAACCTTACAAGAACTTATATGTCCCACTTCCTCTTGGAAGTTGTCCAAAATTGTGCTGATGTTTCTCAGTCTCTTTTTTCCTCACTTCAGAGCTGCTGACAGCTGTTTCCTCCTCAGCTAGTTATTTGAAACTGAATCTGAAAGTGCAAAGACTACCTGCTTCTAAAGCCTTTCTCTGCAAAATGCACCTACAAGGTCTCTGATGACAAATAACGATCTATCCTTGATGTGACTCTCTGGGGGTGAGCTGTAAGGTGGGGAGGTTTCTGTCCATATGCTGGAAGCATGAGGTGCTTTCTGACACCTGTATGTGCCAGCAAACACCAGACTAATGCGAAGAGTGTGTGCACATGGGTAACTGGGGAATGTAGGCTATGCCACTTTCATCGAAAGAGGTCTAATTGCTTGAAAGGGTTAGAAAAAGCTACTGAGGTATAATAGCCATGGAGACTTTCTTGCTTCTTAGCAGAGAGAAGAAAGATTGGCTGGGCTTAGCACAAACTTATGCAAAGTTATTTTAGTATACTGTACTGTTGAACTGTCAATAACAGTAGCAAAGCATTTCTTGTATGAAATGGACTTAACGCAGGATAAACTGTGTGGTGTGCAGGCAGGTTCAGCATGCTTGAAAGCGGTTATGTGCACTGAAGAGTAGAAAGGCTTCTCTATAAAGCCATGGCCAAAGCTGCACACAGGAGCATGCTGGAGCAGGTGTAGTCCAAATGGCTGGAGCACTCTTGAAAATGAAAGCTCAGGCAGTTCTTCACACAGTTTGTATGTATTAGTTCTAGGAAGAAAGCAGATAGCCCAAACTTGCCTGCTCCTAATGACTGGGTGATAGCGGGAGAAACTCCCATAAGGCTAGCATCCAGCAGCTTCATGCTGGTCCCAAGTCTTCATGAACACATTCTGAGATGCACTGCAGCATCTTTCAGAAACATTGTTGTCATGCTTTCAGTGAAATCTCTGTGACTCCATTCTAGTCACCAAAATAATGTCACTTAGTAAAGATGTGTTTTAAAATATTTTAACATCTCATAATGAGTATTTCTAAAGATTAATGACAGAGAGCATTCAGTTCATCATCCTTCTCTGTACTGGAGTGAGTAAATAATACTCTTTACTAACAACTAGTATCATCAGGAAAGGGTTGATTTTTTTGGAATTTGTGCTTATATGATGACCTTACCCACTGAAAAACTTTATAACAATAGTAAACTTCTGCTTTAACAATGTTTATACAACCTCCCCTTCCCATCAATTAATTTTACCAGACTAAACTCTAAGGAGACCTAACTCTGACCAGTCTTCCATATAAAACCTTCTAAACTTTCTTCCTAAAAGTTCTTGCACTCCTTGATAGTCAAAACAAAGTAATTGGGACTGTAATTTATGTGTATATAATAACTATGAACCTTTTTTCTCCTTTTGTTTGCAATATCTTATCAATCTTATGAATCTTTTATGTTATCTTTTATCGGTACTGCATTTACATGCTTATAAGTTTCAGATTTTAAATTAATAAAGGTTGTAAAAACACTCCGCCAAGTAATATATCAAAAAGCAGTTAAGACATTTTGTAAACCTTGTGAAATAATTAGGTCCAGCTCTTCACTTATATTCCCTACCTAAGACCTAGTGGTGCTAATAGGAAAACTTGTACCCACCTTCAGAATCTGATCCTAATGCTCTGAAGGTTGTAGAAAGACTCCTTCCTGTTGATGCCAGTGAGCTGTGGTTCAGGCTGTCATTGCTGGATAGTGATAAATCCACCCCAGCAGATGTGTCTGAATCAGGAGACCAAGCATCTATAAGGACCTCCCCATCTGGTTCTCCATGGTAGATATTCCTTCATCTTGTCTCTTTCGCACAAGGAACATCAGTGGTATCCATGGTTGTCACGTTGTATTTTGTTTTACGATCCCTTTGTAAAGTGGCTCATATGCTAAAGCCAGACTGAAACCAAACACGTATGTTTGACTTCACTCAGCAATGTGAGAGTATGAATCCTCAATCAGGCATCACCTTCAAAACTGTTACTGAGTAATTAATCTATAATTCACAGTGCAACTGGCAAGCAAGTAGGTTTAACAAAGGAATTTGCAGTTACATGTCCAGAAAACAGCAAATGATTTATTATTTTATTCATAGCTGAAAGCAAATAATCTTTGACCTGACAATAAGTTACACAGTTGGAATAGGAGCTGCTTTTGAACTAAAACAAACCTTATAATTTTCAGCCAGTCAAGAGCTCCAACTTACATCAGAAAATAATTAAAGAAATACCAAAGACTGCAGCCAATTTAGTTTAGGACGGACCAGTGCTGTATGATTTATTATTGGCAAAAGTACTGTTATCTCTTGAACTATTGTAATTGTTATTATTATTGACTTATGCTTTGAAAGAAGTAAAACTTTAGCTCAGAAGCCTAGAGTGGAAGCTGACAATCTGAACCCTCTTTACTAAAGGTCACAGTAAAACAATTTTCCCAGTTTCTGCATCTATCTGTGGTCTCTGTGAGTCTTTCTGCTATCTCTAGGCATGGCTATGGCAGAATGAGCATGGTTTTCCTGTTGCATAAAATTAATAGAAAAGGGCTGTGTATGTAATGATTATAATCATCTGACAGGACCTACACCTGATCATGTTCAGGCTGCTAAAATGGTCCTCTTCCAGGTTAAGCCATTCCTCTGAATTTATAGAGTGTCCCTGAAACTAAGCTTGTGACAATATTACATGGGAAATGTAATTGTACACAAATAATGTAAACATTCATTAATTTCTCATCAGCAAGTTCCTTGTTCATCTGTGCCTCCTGGACTCAGGACAAAAACGTGCTGGTTGAGATGCGAAGGGTAAACTAGACCAAGTCCTGAAAATACTGCCTGTACAGCCTGTGTCCTTAAGACACAGAAATCACTCTGGCTTGTGTGCATCTGCACAGGATATGGGGCTCGGGGTATTTAATTGGGGTTTTACACACAATGATTAAACTGAGTGTTGCTGAAATGTGAGACAAAGAGGGTGTCAGTCCTACACAGGACTGGCTGTAGAAGGCTGGTGAAGAGGTTATCTGGATCACAGTTAATCAGTAGATGGGGTGGTAAACATTCCCTGTTTTACTTTAGTTCTCATACTGCATTGGCTTATTTTTAGTTTTCTATTTGTGGTCCTTACATTTGTGGAATTATTGCATTTTTTCCCAATTCTATTAGCTCATATGTTGCGTAAGACCCTACGCTACTGCTCGTTTTTTTCATATTTTCTCATTTTAGCAAATACTAGATATCAAATAGGGAAGTGGTAAATCTGCTAGGCCTTTCCAGCAGCCATTTAAGATCGTTGTGGTTTCCATGTTCATTTGACACAAGCACAGTGGAAACTGTCATGCAAGTAGGGCTGACTTACAAAATAGTTCTTTAGTGATCAACCAACTGAATGTTCAAAGCGGATCTGCTGATCTGAGACATTCAGGGAGGAAGGAGCACAGAAGTAAAGAGAAAAAGATCTCTTGTTCCGTTTTGCTCACCTATGTTTTCTCTGTGCAAACTACATATTCTGCTTTTTCCTCTCAGGATAGAATGCTTCATGATCAGGACCTTGCTGTGCTTACTGGCTAATATATACATGGCAATTGCCACTAAGAAAGCCCAGCAAGCATTAAGAGTCCCAAGCAAGGTTTTAATTTACATAAGCTGGTGACCTCCAAACAGTCCCCTCAGTCAATACCATTGGTGTAAATTCCAGTACAGCTCAGAGTCCGGGGACCTTTTTCAGCCTGTTTGTGTGACTTGTGACATTGCAGAGCAGAAACAGGAATTTGGCTATCATCTGGATTTCATTTCACAATATATATATCCCAGCACAAATAGTCACAACCAAGAAATCCATTACAAATTCATGGCCTGTAGAGCTTGACTGTTCAACTGACAACATTTATCATGAGCTCTTTGCAAAATCATATGAGATTTCATAACAGGTGTCCACTTCGTACAGGTCATCACCACTGTGGCCTGTGTCAAAATGCATTATACAGTAGCTGAAAGCTATACATACATGACGCCAGCTACCTCGTTTTGCAATGTGTGTTGGAATGCAGTGAGAGATAAGCAGGAGACACAAAGTTTAGATCTGAACTTTCCTCTGCTTCTGAATTTCTGCACCAAAGTTGAGAATGAGATGGCAGTACTGAATGCAGAGTTCTCTTTTCAGTGAACCTTCAGCTGTGATACAAAGAGGGGGAAGAAAGAGTACGATGAGCATAGGGTTTAAATAAAAATCCAACACATTACGTTATTGTTTGGTGACCACCTCTAAACACAATATAACCATATATAAACCCACTCTTTCTTCCTGAATTTTGTTCCAGTCTTGTCAGGCTGGGCTGTTTTGATGTGTAATGAGTGTCTTATCTGACATTTCCTATTGTCCCTAGTGGTTGTAAGATCATTACTCCTGAGAAAACAAAGTTTACATGTTGATAAGTGGTGAAGGGAAGAATACGGCTGTGATGAGAAACTGCAGCTACTCTTCTCACTTCCCTCTCATGCTCTGTCTCTAACCAGAATAATTCACATGCTTGCAATTTAGAGAAAAGTTTCTAAGTCCTCTATTTGGGAACATATTTCAGTTTCTCCTGGGAGGTGAAAGCAGTTTGCTGTGCCATGCTTAGACTCTTACAGTGACTGATTTTCTGCTTCCTTCTCTTGGGGTAGAATCAATGATGGTGGGGTAGGTTCCAAAATATTTATTGGAATAGGAGAAAAAAAAAAAAAGACAAAAATAGTTGAACCCATTTAATAGCTGTGATATCATTTTACTGTCTTCCCCTCTCTGCAGGGCATATGTCAGTGGCTGATTTTGTGCTTGGAGCACCAAAGGAAGGGTCTGTAAAGGCTTTTTCCATCCCAGTATTGAAAAGGGCACCCCAGAGACAGCTGTCCCTGATGTGATTAACCACTGAAATGGTACTTGCAAACAGGGTGATGAAAACATCTGAAGTCTGCTATAAAGTGACGAGGCTCAAAGTCACCTTGAGTCGGGGAAAAAAAGATTCCTAGAATTGGGAGAAAATATGTGAATTGTTTATATGAAAGATAATCCAGTAGTATTTTAGAAGTTATATTGGAAAATATCCTTATTTCATTGAGCAGCTTCTTAAAAACTGGATGGTTTGAAATGGTTTAGCTTAAAATGAGCATATAAACAGTGCTTAGGATCTGAAAAAAGGAACATTAACTTATTTGTTTCAGGTTCTTAATGCACACATGTATTTGATTTGCATTGCCTACGCAAGGAAATTATCTGCTAAATTAGAAAACAATACTTGCTCTGTCAAATCCAGTTTTCACATCTTAACTAGCAGTGATGCTCTTTCCCAATTGGACCTGCGTCAGCTCATATTGTCACAAAAGTCAAGGAAATATCTTTTGGTGTTTACCATGCCATTCAAAAGAATGGGCTTTCTCAGACCAATAAAGTTCCCAAGTGAAAGTCTTCTCCCACCAATCAACCCACCTTAAAATCAGAGCTCTACACCTTTGAGAGCTTCAGATGAGCCTAATAATTATGGTATTGGTCAGAAGAAGAGAGACACCTATCAAAATTTAGGGATAAAATAAAACACTCTTAGAAATGTTGAAGTTTAAGGAAAAGTAAATTTTAGTGATATTTGGTGTAAAACTGTGCGTAGCACCAAATATATATATATCCATGTTTTCCATGATATAATGGGGAACAAGCCTCATTTGGCCATCATTCTGCCTCAGGGGTCTTGCAAACCAAAAGCTTTCTTTCTTAAAAACATGTCTCAGTTTGAATATTGTTTTGGAAAACAAATAATGCTGGCAGATCTACCCAAACAGCTTAATGAATCTTCTGCCACGGAACCTGGCGTTTAACACCAGCTCATTTTGGAAATTCAAAGTATCCACCTCACAAACAAAAGAAGTAAAAATACCCCAAGAGAAACACTGTTTTGCAGGAGTGAAGCCTATCTGTTTCTCCCCATCCTTGTTACTTCATATGGCAATAGTATTAGAGAGTATCTAGGTTCATGCAAACAGGAGCCCACCCAAAGAGCTAGGGCAGTGACACACTGACCCTTCACCTGTTGGCAGCAAGGCTTTTACACTGTGTAATTCCTCCTAGCCTGGAAAGGAAAAAAAAATGTTTTCCATACCTCGAGCTGGCGGAGGCAGTCAGTTTGAATAGCTATAGTTCCTCAGCGTAGGTGAGAAAAAAGGAAGAGAAGAACCAAAAATAGCACCTTCTCTGAGAGCACGCAGGGTTTGAGTCTTCTACCGCATACTATATCAATGCCGCTCCACAAAATGGCAGCTGGCTGGCAGGCAGCAGCTTCTGAGAAAGATGAAGTGGTATTCCCTGGAAAATTAAATAACTGGTATGGAGCTGCAAATCTTGCAGTGCCGGCTTCCAAAATGTTGGCTTGGGGTGGGGTGGGGTGAGGTGTGGAGGGAGTGTTGTGGTGCGGGGCTGGATAGCCTCAGGGACATCTCCACTGGAAATGAAGATGTCGAGCTGGGATAGGATCTTGTAGGTGCTGCTCTGAAGTCTTGCAGCCTGGTGCTTTTAAAGCAGTATATTTTCCCTGCTCCAGCTCCTGAACAAAGCAAACAAATGAAGCCCCTTTAGTTGACTACTTAATGTTTCAAGCATCTTCTCACCTTATTAATATTTTTTTAAAAGCAAAACCCAGACACAACCAGTAACTGCATGAAACTTTTACCCACTTTTTGAGAGACTGAAACATGCAAAGGATGGTGGAGAGAAGACCAACAATATTTTCATTTTTGTTTGTGTTTTAATTAAATGTAATGGGTCTGTTTCCAAGATTTACACCAATGTCTTATTCAAAGTGGAAAATGGCACAAATTTCACAAATTCCATCTCAATATGACCCTGAAATTAATAAGCCTGTGATGCTGATGAAGTGTTACAGACTTTTATTAGGCAGAAGCTGAACTGCTTTTATTTCATGCTCCTGTGTCTTCATACCTGCATAGGGTGCAGCTCTCAACGTGAAACTCTGAACTTGGTAAATATAGCTAAAAATTGTGACAGAAGGTTTTAAATTTCAGGAGAAAAAAGAAGCAGAGAAGAATAGTAGAGCCATATGAAAGACACAGTAATTTTGTCTTTGCTTGAGAAATCCCAATGAAAAGATGAAATTGCACTTTAGTAAAAAAGGGGAAAAAAAACCCCAAACCTGGAGCAGTATTTGGCCCTGGTTCTTGGAAAATCTGTCCTTAATTTAGCTGAGCATAAGTATGCCTTCTTTCTAAATGAATGGGGTATGGCAAATTTGTTAGTGTGAGAAGAAGCTTGTATAACTTTTTAGCTACTGGGCAATATATTCTCGGCTAGAAAAAAATCTTACAGTGCTTCCTTAAGTGCAGAAAGAGGTAGCCAGCAGACAGTGTACAACATGTGTAACTCTGGGCACTGAGAACTTTGCGAGTCTGCCAAAAACTCATCTCATTAGTGCGCTTTGCAGCTGTAGAACAACCATTTGGCTGAAATGATGTAGACAATATAAAACCATGTCCTGGAGGTGAAAGGCCCAGTGGAGGGAGTAGGCTGGAACACCATGCACCAGAATGGTGTTCTAGGAATTCCCTGGTCAGGGTACGAAAATTCATCTGCACATCTTGATACCCAGCTTTGACAGAAAAAGGTGTATTCTCTGCAGTGAGATCTTTCTTTGCAGCTAGCGTAATCCTGGAACTGTAAGGCTGGAGCAGTACATCTTTTATACATAACACTCACAGACCTGATACACTTGCGTCAGGAAAGAAATTAAGACAGCTGCCTGTCCCATAGGAGCACAAATTAAATGCTGAAGCCAAATACATTTATGCAATGTTTTATACACCTCCAAAACACAAAAGCTGTCAAGTCGCAATTTTGGTTGTTTTTGAATTGTTTCTTATACACTGTCAGGGTTTCATGCACCGTTCTTTACATTTAAAGAAAGCAACACAAACTGATTTCTGACATGCACCCTCCTATCACATCTATCAGTGCAGTACAGTGAGTGTTAAATGAATGTCACCACAGAGCCTCTCTCTCTCTCTCTCAAGTTTTAAATTTCCCTTGCTAGTGTAAAACTTAATGAAAGCCCTGGAGTATACAATAGCATTTTGAAAACAGGAATTTGTGACTGCTGTGAATCATCACTCACAGCAGGGACCCAGAAATGTGAATTGTGGGAGGAACAGGCTCAGTCCCCCTCTCTTTTTTACTGGGAATTTATTACAGGCGTGTCATTATTTACAATGCACCATTCACATCCTCTAAAGAGCCAATAAACTGGCTGCTGAATATGCATTTTGCTCTGTGGTGAACACAGATGTTTCCAGCTAATATCCATTTCATTTAATTTCTTTTCTTTAAAAAAAAAAAAAATCTATCTTGCTATTTCTGTAGCAGCTGGGTAACTATTTGCCAGTCTTCGGTTTGGGAATCACTCCTCATATTTATTATAGTTGGTGCCATTTGTGTTGCTAAAAGTGAAGGTCTGTCCATATTACTATTCTCTGACTGTATTTGCAAGGGTACCAAAAGCAGTTGCTAAAATTCTCTCACAGTTTAAAGAAAAGGCCGCTTGGGGATTCAGCACAGGTTCAAATTTCACTAATGATATGTGGCAAAAATAACGAAAGATGCTTTTATGTTGCAAAAGCACATCAGAAAACACTGGTGTCTGAGGGGGATTTGTTTTGATTATGCATTCCTGTGAGTAAAATATATTGTTGATTCACAACTGACAGGTTGGTGGTCATTAATTTACAGTCCCTTCATGTATTAGTAAGAGAAGGCATAGGGAATGATAGCAAACTGCAAAAGGTTTGGAAGTTCAACTCAGATAATCATTCCCAAGTTTAGATACTTATCTCTGCTAGCACTATCCCCTGGGAATGCAAAACTGGTCTGCCATTTCTGTGAAAAAAGACTCTCCTGAGATCTTAGTTTCCTGCATCTTGTCTGGCTGGAATCTGAAGGTTCAAAGGTAACTAATAAATACATTTCTGATTATCATCGTCATTATTATTCATAGTCCAATAGTAATTTTTTAAACCCTCACAAGAGCTGTGGTTTCACTCAGTTTGAATACAGATAATGGCTAAGGAGGTGGCAAAGAAGGGCTCGCGTTTTATCCAAATCAGATTGTTCAAACTAGATTGCTATTCTATAAATTCCTCCCCTCCTTGTGGTGTGGAAGGCAGTGTTATTGGGAATCACCAGATGGCTGGTTACAGATGGTGTTATACATTCTATCTTCAATTAGCTCTTGAAGAAGTGCTTATTGTTAGCTGTGGTGCAGTTCTTCCTCCACAAAAAGATACTACCACTAAGACCTGCCCTGCCTGAACGTCTTCAATGGGCAAAGTGCTTTTAGATGTGAGGGTGCAAGAAAGACTTCTCAAAAATGCTCCCATGAGAGAGCACTGAAGACCCAGTGTGAGTGGATGACCTGTGAGTGAGCTGCTCCCTGAATATTTACCTGCGACCTGCAGGTTATATCCAATCAAGGAAAGAAAATGTTTCTTGGGTCTAGACCATGGCAGGTGGGGCAGAGCCATATAAAAGCAGAAGGAAAATAATACAACAACTCTTGTGAGGTGACAAAGTACATCAGGTTTTGCTCTCCCACCCCAGCCTTCCCCCGCCACCTCCATTTGCACAATCACTGCTGTTGTCTGACAGAGGCTGTGTATCACTGTTGTGCTGTTGGGGAAGAGGCAGGAAGACTAGAGACATCAAGCGGTATGCCCACTCTTCTGACTCACAGGAAGGACATCTGAATGAGTTAAGATGAGGCAATTCTGTTCAGCGTGGCATGATGTCAGCATGTGAAAGACAGGAACCTGCAGTCCATGTTATAGTGGTAGGAAGATCTGGTTGGAGTAAAAATGGCAAATTTCTCCTTGTCAGGAGCTGAAGTCAATTTTTTTGCCAGACATTTTTCTCACTCTTTTCAGGGTTCTTTCCACCCAAACCATGAGTGTCCTGATATTTTCATGTAGGTTCATGTATGAAAGAGGTAGGTGTGGAGGGAACCCAAATTAAATATTATATTGGACCAAGTTCTTACCTCCTTTATGCCTAGTAAAACCATCAACCCCTGTGACTGCAGAGTGGTTGCAAGGTGCGAGTCAGTGAAGAATTAGGACTTTTGCATCTGGAAAAATAGCTTGCAATGCATATTAAACTACTATGTATTTTGCAATGAAGGAAAAAAAAGATTTGGTTTTCACAGTGTGAAATAAACAAATACTGAGGATTATCAGATAGACTCAACAAGGACCAATTGCCCCTTAAATAAAGGGCAGGAATTCCTCATTGTCATTGAGAACTGGGTCAGACAGTGATGCCCACCACCATCTGAGAGCAGGAGAAGGGACTCAAGGCTTGGTCTCTCATGCCACAGTACATGCTGCATGACCAGATCTTCATGCCCATGCAGAAAGTCCTTGCCTATCTGGGCCTGGCTGGGCTCCCTCTCACACACCAAGGTGACAAAGTGTACTTGGTCCTTCAGAGCTACTCACATGCATGGGGTCTTTTAAAAATGGGTTTTAAAGGTGCTTGATCATAGACTTTAATAACAGTAAATAACCAGGTTTGGAAATTAACTACTAGGTGTGCAGAATAATCCCTAAATATGTATTTAAATGACCATAAAAATTTTTTAAGTCCCCTGGTGTTTTTATAATCTGGCTCAACAGCTTCTACCACCATGTAGTCCTGTCATGATGACAGATACAATGGGTTTCCCATTGCTTCCCAAGGGCAGAGGGCTGGAAGGGACACAGCCACTATCCACTGCCCTGCAGGTGCCAGCTTGGATGGTGCAGGTTTGGGGGGCCACTGGTCAGCCCTTTGAGGTCCTGTATGAGGAAGGGGCTCCAGGAGGTCTTCTGTGGAAGGTAAGTGCAGTAGTCAGGTGAAGGCTGCAATGTCTATATTAAGCAGATACCAAAGTTGCTGGAGAAAGAAGTACTGGGACCTGCTCTCTTGCTCGTCTCTCTCATCTTCTGGGGAGATGTTCTGGGAGCCAGCAAAATGAAAAACAGGCTTTTAAATCCCATTTCCTCATTAAACAAGGTATACTACGCTTCCCTTCTCTGTTTCTTTATTCGTGCTTTTCAATCTGCTTTCTCAGACTTCAGAGGGATCTTCTCCACCTTTGCAAGAGTGGAGCTCTTTAAGGTTTTTCCCCTCAGTCTTTAACTGAATTTGAATTTAGCCCTACCCCCACAGTGAAACTTCCTAAGTTCATAAGGTAACTTGTGATTTGGGAATTCCTGGATCTTGCTTATAAGCAAGCAAACATTTCCGTGTTTTTCCCTTGCTCATACTTGACCAGCTCATAACTTCTTTCCTTCTACTATTCTTCCTCCAGCATCCCCCTCAAATCTGCCATTTTTCTGCTTGCCTCTCTGCATTAGTCCTGAACAAGGCTCTCACAAGGACACAGGTAACAAAAGACCATTGAAAAGAGCAGGATTTGAGGCTCAACAAAATCAGACAGGTAACAGTAGCTAGTACAAGGAAGGGGACAATGGTGACAAATCTTTCTGTATGACTAAGTCAGCAAAAGCCACGTATTCTACCCTTTCTAGCAACCCCATGCTCAGTTCTGTTCTTGGTAGCATGCATTTTGTCTGTTTTCTATCTCCCACTTTGCTGCTGTGCTGTGCTTTTCTGTGCAGCACTGCCCTGCACAAAGCCCACATTCCTCTCCCCTGTGGTAAACACATACTGCAGAAGGAGAGATGAAACTAGTACAGGGGAAGCAAGTTATAGTAACACAAGTTACTGTATTTGTTCCTATTTTGCAAAGCTTTCCTATTTTGTCTTTATTTTTATTCAACCACTAATCTAAGTAGAAATTATAAAGTTGGTAACACTATTCCTTTTAGAAAACTGCCTAAAGGTCTTATCCAAGCCCACTGAAATAAATGGAAATATTTCCATTAACTTCAGGGAACTTTGGGATAGTTTCTAAATATGTATTCATAAAGGAGTCAACTGCTCTTTCAGGTAGCTAATACACATTTCACAATCTTCCTTGAGGGCTTTTCAAAGCAAAACAATGGAAGAGAATAAAAAAGTTTAAATAAGATTAAGGTTAGATGCACTGCACTTTCAGTACTACTCTGTAATTCAAAGGTTGCTATCTATGCTCTGGGCACAGTATGGGACATTTCCCTTCCTTTGTGTAATGGGGAAGAGGCAGGAAGGATTGATTTAGGACCAGTTTTAACTCTGAATTTCTTGTTCTCTTTGTTTGCCTTCCAATCTTTACCTTGTTTACTGATACATGTTTATACAGGATATACATGTGTATAGGGCTTATGTGGTATGTAGAATATGGTAGAAGATCACATTGCTGCTTTTCATCTCTCGATCTGTCAGTGAATGAAATAAAAATTAAAATACATTGGCATTCTCTTCAAAGAAAAAGGCTGTTTTTCTCCATAGATCTTCATTACATCACATTGGATTATATTGTTCTATACAATTAGAGAGTGCCAACAACACTTCCTACGAATGAGCCCTGGCTCATTTTGTTCCCTGGGGCCAGAAATGTTTAATAAGTACAAAGCACATGGTTTAACCAGTACCCTCCAGCTTGTGCACTGTAGTATTGCCAATAATTTATAAAAAAGGGGTAGGAGAGTGTGTGTGAGGGCTGTGCACGCGTGTTGTGTATGCCACAGCAGGAGCATGTTCCGTATAGACAGAGGTCATCCAGCGCAATACACTGGGGCTGCATTTAACTCAGCATCTCTTTGAAGCAGAACCAGGCTCAAACCCTAATTAAACCCAGGGTGTGAATCCCTGGAGGGCAGTGATAGAAGGGTCTGTGTACTAATCCAGCCTGTGCTGACTAACAGCAGCGCTGCACAATCACTGCTGTATGAATATATTCTTCTGGCAGCTGCATGCAAACGGCAGTCTTTGCGATTCTGATGACTTTTCATTTTTATGACACTGTGTTTTAGCTTCAGGTGCGAGTGTGAGACTCCCAGTTAAGTGGCTGTTCTGATTATTTTAAGTAGTCACTAATCAAAATGCTGAGCAGAGGGGGCTGGGGGAGAACGGGGAAAGGGATGGAGGTAAGAGATGTAAAGGAATGCGTAAAGGTTAGAAGGGGAGGGAGGAGGGCTTTACATCTGATTTTCCTAAGCAGGGCAATTTCTTTAGTGAGGAAGGTGAGTCTGTCACTACTTGGCCTCTGTCTGCTGCAAGTACTTTAACTTCTCAGCAACCCAAATGATGGTTATAGGGAAGGCGAAATGACTGGAAGGTTTCTAGCAGCAACAGCAGAAGCAACAGCAGAAATACATTGTGAAAAATCAGTTTTAATAAAGCCCCAGTACTGACCTCAGAAACATAAGTATTTATATTATTGACTTCTGTATAAGGTTATTTGTTAAAAAAAAAGCAGAAAAAGAAAGAAAAGAAAGTCTTTCTGTTCTTGTCTTGAGACCTGAGGAAAAAATAACTAAAATTAGAGAAAGTGGAGATATAAACGCAGTGAGTAGAATAAAGCAAAATACCTCTGGGGTGTTCATCTGCCATAGTAGTCATTTCATATCTCATCTGTTATATGAATGTGATAGCTCCTTCCCTTTTTGATAGGATCATTATGTAGACTCCACAGATTCAATTCCATTTACAAGTCAATGGTGTGAGATTTTATGACAATTCTTTTTACTGGGTTGATTCTGGATGATCTTCCTCTACTGAAGGAAAAAAAAAAAAAGAAAAGGGAACAGTGTCATTTTGGTACTCACAAGCATTGTCACAATAACACATTATTGTGACAGGTCTACTGCTGCTGTCCTATCATGAATATGCCCAGATGTTCTTAAGCCCTGGCATTAATGCTGCCAACATTTGAGGAGATCTATACTGGAAGAAGATCCCTTGCTGTTGTAGTTGCATGAAGGGATCAGTTGCTCTGAGGAGAAAGGGCAGCTGGTTTCAACTGAACTTTTTAAGTCATACAGTCACATGGATGTCTGACTTGTTATCAGACTTTCAGACGTGCTCAGAGGGCCTCATTGCCTTGCCCTTTTCTTAGACCTCAGTAAGGCCAGCTCCACCCTGGAGCTCCATAGAACTCATGGAGTGGTGGTGGGCATAGCTCCAAGCTCCACAGAGGAAGGAGCACTTTTCTCTGAAGTTTCAGCCGTGCCTACCAACAGCTGGTCTTAGTTCCAGTGTAGGCTAGTAAATATGTGCATGGAAAACCTATGTTACAGAGGATGTGTATAGGTCCATGGTGTCCGTATGCACAAATTCTGTTGGATGGGTTTTAATTTTGCCTTTTCCCAACTGCAAACAGAAGTTTCTTAGAAGGTGTGAGTTATACAGCTTTGGGATAAAAATGAAATCCCATGCCTTTTGCTATATAAGTACAAGGTATGGACTGATGAAGAATTGGGACAGTGAATGTTGTCAGGATAGACACATGGTCTCAGTGAAATCTCCTCTGCTTAGGATGCCATTTCTCTGTGTTTATTGTCAGGCTTCATTCTGTCACAGGCAGAATCCACTGGAGTAATCCCCTTTTCAATGCCAAATACAGCACTGGAAGGCAAGTACCAACACCTCAAACACAGGAGGTGCTGAAAAAGAAAATATTCTCTTTGGTGGGGCGGTGACAAATCATGAAAAAAAAGTCCCTCTTGATGTCCTTTCTGGCTGTACAGGTACCCTGCAGAAAGTAAAAAAGAAAAGGGAGGGATGAGGCTTCCAAATTTCCCATCACAGCGCTAAGTGCAAAGTGAGACCCCACCAGCTTTCCACAAGTGAATTTTTGTTAGGACATGTCTTTGTGCTGTGACAGATAGCTTCTGTGGATTTTTTTTACTGTTTTGGTGCATGTTTTGAGCATGCCTGATAGATCTGTCTCCACACAGAGCACCCTGGAAAAAGGAGCTGTTTCTCCTCCCTCTCCCTCAGCCACCACTCCTACAAGCAGAGGTCTGTCCTCCAGCTCGGAGGCTGGAGCACATGTTTATGGACTCACAATCCGTCACGGGGCCAACTCCAGTTCATAACCCTCCACTGCAGAGGAGGTCTGACTGGGGAGGGGATATTCACCACCAAAAGAGGGGAAAAGGACACCAGATAAACAAAGCGGGGAGAAGGGGGGGAATCAGTGTTTCTCTAACTCTTGGTTAAAGCATTTAGCAGGATAAAAGGAGACCTGGGGATCAGTCCCTATGCTAATTAATCCTTATGGAGTAACCAGGTAAACCATTTCCTACTGTTTCCTGGCTCATCATGTCAGCTTCTGACAAGCCACTCTCAGGCAGCAGACTTTTCTGATTTTGAAGGGGAGCCTAGATGCATAATTTAGGATTTTGAATTCTGCCTTGTTGACAAAGTGCATAAAGGTGAGGCTGCACAATACTTGTCATTAGTCATTGCTGGATTTAACCATAGTCACCTCCACCTCCGCCACAAAAATTTACGAGGATGCTCAAGTTAGTAGACCCTGGTAACACCCCACAGACTTTTGATGATTTGGAGGGGCCTGAGACCCTTTACAATGTTTTCCCCAAACTACACTGCTTGCCACAGATCCTGAAGGACCATTGCACTCCAAAACACCTCATGCTCTGATGAGATACAATAGCATAACGAGATATAATAGCATAAAAGTGAATCTAACAGCTGATATTGATTAAGCCAAGTCATTACTTCCATGCGTATTCCCACGTGGGTTTATCAGACATTTATGCCACATATAATGTTAGTCCTCTTGGGTTCGTGGCTGCCCAGGACACACATTTTACTTGAACTCCTTCCCAGCCCCAAATCTCAGAGGACCTCCAGTCAGGCAGAATTCACACACACAGACATTCTTTCAGCTACAGGCAAAGGGGAGGATGACAGCATCGTGATCAGCTCCCTCCTCTGACAGATTTCTGGACTATTTGAACTAGCTTTCCCTTCCATGGCAAAAATCAGAAGGGATGAACTAGCCTGTCATTTGTAATGCTCTTTGGTGAAGCAAAATTGCTTTATAAATCTAAGATATAAGTATGATAGATGAATTATTTACTAATAGGAAGCTCTTTCCCCCTCCAAATTAAGTACACCAGAAAACTAGAAACCGATTCAGAAAGAAAGGGGTTGCAAGAAACCCACCAGGCCGCAGACACCTTTGGGGACATATGTGAAGCAAATCTAACTGTGCTGCTTCTATGTAGATGGTAAATACTTTGATTTGTTCTTTGGTTAGTCGACGGCATGGCCCTGTCCCCTGGAGGGCTTTCCATATTGCTGTAGCTGATTGATCGGCTGTTTCCACAGGGGTAGGGAAAGCCCAGGCAGTTGGTGACTGATAAATGCAGCACCCATCTCCTGCGTTCTTCTCAAGTCTCACTTTTCTGGTCATAAAAAGTGCATTGAATTCAGTGCAACTGGGCACTCATTATATAGCACAAGGCATGGGTTTTCGTTTTTATCCCAAAGCTGTATAACTCACACCTTCATTTTAGCATAGATTATATGCTATAACATGACACTTTAAGTCATCAGCACTTTAGCTTAAATAATTATATTTTACAGTGAGAGGGCTTTGTTTTACCTCAGTCAATTAATAACAAGCCATACTCAAATTTAATAAGTGTAATGAGAAATGCTTGCTTGATTTTTTTGAAGTCACGTACCAGGGTAAAAGATGGAGCAGGCTATTCTTTTTGACTGGTGTATGAGGTCAGTGGCAAGCCAATATCGCTCAAGGGTGGTGTCTGTCAGCTTCGTTTCCAGACTGTTCCCTAAATGTTTGAAAATGTTACAGAAATCCAAAATCTACAGGAAATTATATTCTCAGCCAATGTGTTTATAATCAATAGGGACAAAAGAATGTTTTGAATACGTATGTGTGCATATATATATATTTTATATATATATATATATATATATATATGGATTCTCTCTTTTCTTACATACTCTGTTTTTCATTAGATATCTGTATCATATTTGATCCTTTCTTGCACTGACATCCTTGGGTGCAGCCAGGATATCTGCACCACCCCAGCTTCACAGCTTCAGGCCAGCAAAAGAAATGATTCTCCACGATAGATATACACACCTCGGGTGTCTCCAAGGCTGCAGGTTCTCTTTACCTTAGTAGACATCAGACCAAAGAGCCCAATGGTGGTTTCTCTAGCCAGCATGTGGGGAAAAAATGAGACTATTGTTACAGCTCTAGAAGGGACATTATGTATTTTTCCAAAAGTCTCCCCTAGCTCAGCTGTCTGCAGTTTGCAGGGGAGGTTATGGCTTACTGATTTGCTGGCCCCTTCAGTGTGTTTATGGTGTGCAGCAGCTGCAGTCAGGGAATCAGCCCATGCAGTGACCGGTCCTGGCCTGGTCCTTTGGGGGGTCGAATAGCCACTGAACGCATGGCTGATGATAAATGCTCACCTGTGGCTGGGAGAGGAGTGCATATCCAGAGGAGGAGTGGGCACAGCCCTCTTTCCCTAAATTAGATTCAAAATTAATGCATAAAATTATTGGAGGTGTAATCCACTGGTGTGGGAAAGTGCATGCTTCAGTCTATCCTTACTTAGGAAAGCAGTTTAAACATTCCTAGTGAGGCAGGTGCTTATGTTCCTTTTTCCTTAATAGAGTGACTTGCCTGAATTAAAGCTTTTAAGCTGGAGTGGTATGCTCACAGCATGCGCAGTTCTGCCTGCTTTTGTGAATGTTAGTTCTATACTGCAAATGTGATAATCTTTGTACAAAATAAGAACACTACTTTCCAATATGAGTTTCGGTTTTTCACTCACATAAACCACAGAAAATATTATAGCATACTCTGTGCAGATTTAACATTGAAAAGGTATCTTCAAACTGCACATAGGAAGACACTTAAGTGGATAATTTGAAAGAAACTATCTTTCTAATGCATTTTACTCCCTTTTCTGTTCTTGAAATCCCAAGGAGCAGTTCACATTTTCCTCAAAATGGACTGACTATTCAAAACTACTGGCTAAATAATTTCCACAAGTTAATGATTGGTCTGTAACTCATGCATGAGTGATTGGCATTAAAAATCTGAGTTGTTTTGATAGGCCGCTTCTCCCATAGGATGTTTCTTCCCTCTTGCTAAAAGAACATATTTCTTACACTTAGGTTCCCATTGCAGTCCTCTGTGTTTACATGCTTCACACTTGGCTTTCCACAAATCTTCTAGTGATGTTTGGTTAAAATCCACTTGTTGGGAAGAAGAAAAAAGCCTCATTCTCTTGAATTTAAAGTGAGCGTATTTGGGCTATATAGCACTCCAGTTTTAGCCATTAAGCACTGTGTAATCTACGCCTATGCACCATGTGCCAATCTGCCCAGACTCCTGCAATGAGCAGAGTTTTTGAATGCACTGAAGAGTTATTAGTGTGCTTTTTTTATACAATTACAGTGCAGCTGTATATGTCTGTTCCTCTGAGCCAAGCATTTTATGTGCTAAGGGTTGGCATGTGTTGGAATGATACAAGTAAAAAAAAATAAATACAGGAGAGTAATGTAGTTGAAAGCTGTGAATCTTGATGTTAAGGTGGGCTCACAATGAAACATAAGCCTCTGAAGCTAAGTGAGACTGTGGCTGCCACACTGCCACACTGCTGTTTCAGAGTTGAAAGATTGTATTAAGAGAGAAAGGAGGAGATGTTGGAAACAGAATTTAGAAAGATAATTAATGCTTTGCTTAAAGTGCAAAACAAGAACTTCATGATGAAGCATCAGCTCAGGACAGCTGCCATGCAGCCAAGGCAGAACCTGAATCCTTCTGCAAACTCAGTTTTATGTCCAATCTGTCTCTTGAAATGTAGAGAAGAGAGAAGGGATATTGCTGTAGTTAGATGAAGTAAGAAAATTTAAGATGTAAAATCAGAACTTAGCACGCACAAAAATTATGCTTGTGTCCATGTATATCTCCAGGTTTTATTTTATTTTGTCTCTCTGTAATATTTCTGGGGGGGTTGGGAGAGAAGGTTTAAGGCTTTAATCTTGCCATCAGCTACCTATGAGTCCAGCCAGCTGCCTGCCTACAAGATATTTTGACTCAATTCATCCATGTCACTGACCTTGCTATGCCATTTTTATGGTGCACTTTTGGGGTGCACTGCCTGATGGTGCTGGATGGGAAGAAGCTTGCAGAACCCTTCCATCAACAGCATCTCTCTGGGGCTTGCTTTTTATTCCAGAGCTCTTTGCCAGTTTCTCTTGTTGCAAATCATAGAGTATCTCTCTCTGTACCTGCACACAGTTCCATTTCTTTTACAAATTTCAAATGGACAAACAGGTATTTTTAAATACTTTTCACCTGAAGAAGAACTTAACTCTCTTTTCAACCTGAGGTGGAAGAGAAAAAAGAAATCTGCTGTGGGGCGCGCGCACGTGCGCACACACACACACGTATGTAGCATGTATGTATGCGTGTGTGTATATATATGGGGAAAAAAAGAAGGTTATTGTTTTTCAGCATTCCTAAAACTTAGTTTCTACATACACATTAAAAATGCTTAAAACCACTACATAAACAGAAAAAGAGTGAACCCAGCTGCTGAAATCTCTGAACTGTAATGATGGGTTCAGTGTAAGAATGTGGACAGGAAGGCATAGGACCACTCTTGGAATAGAGCTCTCCTTGCTCAAGAGAAACAGGGAGTGAATTATTTTCTCCCTTTCTTTATAACATTTTTGGTAGCAAGATAGATTTAGTCACAAAAATTCTAAAAAAATATATAAGGGTCATGATGTGGGGAAGAGAGGTTTTTTTTTTAAATTTCATTTGGGAATAGCCGAACTCGGAGGCAGTCTATCTGCCTCCCTGTCTGATGGCCCGTATTCTTCACGGCACTCCTGAGGCTGCACTCTCACTGCATATATTTCCTCCCTGGTCCAGTCCTGTGTGCAGCATGTGGACTGCTCTCTGAGGGGAGGGGGATCTGACTTGGCTGGCAGTCAGAGCAGCAGGAGCAATTGCAGATGCTGCTATTTACACTATTTTCACATTCTGAAGAACAAAGAGCAGGAGGCTGCCAACAAATCTTAGAGGCTAAGCCTTTGCCCTACACGAGAGGCGCAGCCAATGAATGCCGGCAGAAACATGCAGTGCACCACTTTGTGAGATATTGCATCTCTGTTTTGGTGGCAATGCAGTCAAGATCATTCACCAAAAAAGCAAAGAAAAGAAAAAGGAGCTTCAATGCCCAGGAGTGTCAGCTTTCTAAGGGTGCAAGGCTGAACAAAATATTTCTGTCTTAAGTGAATGAGTCATTCCAGGTCTTGAAGGTGACTAACCCTTAAAATTCATGGTTGTGGTGGTAACTGGGATAGATGTTTATCCATTGCTCTTTAATTTAAGCTAGACACGAGCCCAAACACAGTTATTTATATGAAGAAACACTATTTCTGTGCAAAAGCATTCTAGAGATTTGGGGTTTGTTGTTCTCTCAGGACAGGATTTGCCCCTGTCCTTGGGCTTCCTGTATGACCTCAAACAAGTCCATCAGGCTGAGGTTCTCAATGGGATAAGAGTCAAGCTCTCATTCTCCCTTTGAAATTCGAGGATACTTAAGGTTCCTTAAAAAAAGGTCTTCTGAAAAGCCCAAGCTTGATCTTATTGTGTGTCTCACCTTTGGTTTATTGTGGTTGTTTTCTTCTACCTGGTCGTGTATGTTTGCCTTTCTTTTCTACTTACGAGAAAAACTGAGAAATGTGTCTGACTACACGTACAATGAGTAAGGCGCTTATCTCAGAGCCCCTAGGTGTAAGACATATTAATAATAGTAGTAATAATTGGTTTTATTTATGACAGACATCTGCGTATCTGTACTACCTACACCTCACATCTTTCACCATTAGTATCAGAAAAAACCAGATGATACCTTAAAATCAAGTTTATTAATGAGGTTATTCCAGTGCTTTTTAATTATTATTATTATTAGCCATCCAAGGATATTCTTGAACATGGACAGACCTCCTTTATCTTCTTTAAATCTAGACTTAGGTTCAAAATCAGGTGTAAACATTGAAAGTCAGGAGTTTTGGTGATGGGCTTTGCTTTTGCTTCAATTTACATCAGAGGACCTTTGCAAAGAGGCAGGCTATGGAAGCAGCTAGGGATTCAGCATTGTCTTCCTGCAAAGCAGGGGATGCACAAATTTGGAATAATTTCAGACCTAGCTTTAACAATTATTCTTTTACCAGTCTTTCTCTCTGCTTCCTCTAATGAAAATGAAACTGTGGCATTTAAAAAACCCAAACCAAACCAAACAGTTTTAGGGAACTGGCAATTTGTAAGATCTCCCATCTTCAGCGTTTCTGTGGGCTAGCTGGGAGAAATTATCAGAGAATAGTCTCAGCATCAGATCCTCCTGACCCAAAGAATTCACAATAATGTGAAAGAAAAATAGTTTCAGAGGAACAGCATATCTTAGGACACAAGCATGATGGAGTTTTAAACGCTGGGGGTTAATGAATATGCATTCCAGAGGCACCTAATTCAGATGAATAAACAGGCGGAGCAGGTCTCTGCTACAGCACCTGCCTGACACTAGCTCAGACTTCACTAGACAACACTTTCCCTGGGAACAGCCACAGGCTAATCCTGGTTTTGTGTGCCCACAAGGAGTGAATATTGGCTATGCCTCTAGGGGACCCCTTTGGGTTTACTTTAATAAAAGGAAGAAATCTCAAGATTTGATGCAAAGAGCATATCCCAAATGGGCAGAAACATAGGCCTTTGGGCCTTGCACCTTGTGTAGTCTGCTCACTCTGTGCAAAATGAGTGTAAAGTACCAGCAGAGCTGTGTGCTGCCATTTTACACCAGATCTTTTACAGGTGTTGCTGACAATGTTCAATGTACAAGATGACAGAGAATAGAGACCCTTTTGCTGTTGCTCAGACTCCACTGCTATTTAACAAGTTTTGGGACAATTATTTTCTAAGGGGGGCGGGGAAGGGGGGGGAGAAAAAAGGAACCGAAACACAGCAAAGACATTATGAAATCTTACAAGCATAGTTTATATTCAAGTAGCACATGTGTCTGTGAACCTCAAAGTACTTTTAAAATGTGAATTAATTAAAGCTTCATAATATCTGAGAAGCAGGTATTATCACAGACATTAAAAAGGAGAGAAAACACCTTGCAAAGAAGCTAAAAGTGGTTCAGTTCTGATGTCCTGACACCTAGTGCAGATGATAAACAAGGCTTTCTGATCACTAGGGTATCAAAAATTTTGGGTAAGCCTCAGTCAGGCTTATTCCCTAAACCCTCGACAAACCCGATAGTTACTGTAGACTTACACACACACGCACACACTCTTTCACACATACAAACATACACATATACTCATTCCCTGGGGATGGTTTCAGGTGTGGGGAGGTACTAGAAATCTTTATTTCCAGATGGCCACAAAGTGGTTTTATAAGCAATTGAGCAGATATCTTTGATGTTCTTGGCTATAAAGTTCTTTAGAAGAAGCAGAAAAATAAAACAACCAGGAGGATAAAAGGGGAAAATTTGGAAGAACTTACTCTCCCAAGCTATCCCCACCCAATGGAAAGATTCCTTCTCCCAAAGCTCACTGGTCTGCCAGGAAATAAACCGTCTACAGGTCACATTTCCAGTGGCACAATGTTAATAACACATATTTTCCCCAAACACCTGAAGGAACTCAAGGCATACAGTAGCAGTTGGTCCATCTCTGTGCTTCCATCCCAGTAACAAGGTGGAAAGATGGGACCATGAGAATTAAAGGGCAGGCTGTGAGCAAGGGGGGAGGAGGGGGTGAATGGTTTGTATAAATAAAGGTAGAACAAACATCTCCTATTTGACAGTGCCGTGACAGTACACACACTCTCATCTATACACAGGTGCCTGTCGGAGCAGCTACTGTAACCATGTTGTAAAATATTCAATGACTCACTGTGAATAACTGTCTCATTTAGAAGAATAATCTGGTGACAAGACCAACATTGTTAAGTTGTGTCAACTTGTTAGGAAAGACATAAAACAAAAATACCACTAACATCCCAGGGCTGGAGGCAATGTCAATAATTTTTTGGAAGTGAGAGACTGGAGGAAAGTGAGGCTGGGCTCCAGCAGCTTAGCACAAGCTCAGCTTGCAGAGAGGAATGCAGTAAATGAGACCAACCATTTACAAATCAACGCCACACTGATTTACTGGTGTGAACCCACTGTGACAGAGATCCCCCTGCCTTGAAGATGAGCAGATATTTGTCCTTAAGAGATGCTGGAGACCCAGCTCTGCCATTTCTCCCTGCTCTCCTCCAACTTTAGTGTCTCTGCTAAAGCAAAGAGTGGGCTATCAACAGGCAGTTTGTCTGACTTCACACCCTGCTTTCCTGAGGCTAGGACACCCACTTCCAGTTTCATCTACCTAGTGAAATCTGTTGCACTGCATGAGAGGAAAGGAAGAGGGGAGTGTGAGCCTCTTCCAGCGCCTCAGCCATCTTACAGGCTGGATGGACATCTGCAGAGAGCAAAACATGGTGGCAGTATGGAGGCTTCCAGATTGGGAAAGTGACTTCAGAGCAACACATAACATGATGTAATGTAACATAATGTAACCAGTATAATACAATTAATATAATTAATATAATAGAACATGATGTGATATAACACAATGTGATTCTCATTCCCCTTGCAATAAGAAATGAGGGTGCCGGCGTGACGGGGTGCATGGGGAGTGACCAGGCCAGCAGGAAGGTGCAGCAGCAAGCACCAGTCCAACTGGCTGCTGCTGCATCTGATTTGACTGCACTAATTGCTGTGGGTGGTTCAGGCCTTGCCCCTGACAGCACTGGGACACATCTCTGCAATCTGCTGCTGCCTGCTGCTAGCTCATTTCTCTTTGTGTGGCTGATGCACAGGCTTCTGGCACACTGGCTGGCTCACACACCTCAGTAGCACCTTGTGATTAACAGGCAGAAGCACACAGGCTCCTGGCACACTGGCCAGCTTGTACGGCCCACTAGCCTTTGCTCTCCTGTAGCATCGTGCAAAAGCTGCAGAGAGGCACAAGCTGGCTGCCAGGTGAGACAAGAAGCAGAGCCAAAACGCCATAGACCATAGGGAAAATAGAAATAAAGGAGACAGCCCAGGAGTCAGGGAATTTATTCTCTGTGATAGCTCTTAAATACCAGTGCCTGAAGTAACCATATTAAGTGATTAGAATCACAGTATAATTAAGAATCTATGGAAGTCATCTAATCCACCTTCTTGCTTAAAGCCAGGCCAACTACAAAGCTAGGTCAAGACTGCCCAGGGTGTTGTCTAGTTGAGTACTGAATATCTCCAAGGATGGAGATCTCACAACCTTTGGGAAACCTTGGCCAGTGCTTGATCGTTCTCACCATGAAGTATTTTTACTATGTGTCTCATTGAAATTTCCATTGCTGCTGCTTGATTCCATTGCCTCCAGTACTTTTTCTAGGAAGAGTGTGGCTTCATCTCCTCTGTAACCTTCCAGCAGGTGGTTTAGTTATCAGACTCATTCTCCAAGCAAGTGCCATTCTTTCAGCCTTTCTGCATGTGACCTGACCAGCCTGGTGGTTCTCTGCCAGACTTGCTCTGCATTGTCTATCTCTTATTTGTATTGCAAACCCTCCAGATTGGACCCTGCTCAAATGTGGTCTCACAAGGGTTGAACAGCAAGGAATAATCACTTCTCTTGACCTGCTAGCTACACTCTTTCTATTGCAGCTTGCCTTCAGTGGTCTGATTCATAACGAACTTGTCCACTAGGATTCCCAGATGCCTTTTTCATAGAATCATAGAATCGCAGGATCATTTAGGTTGGAAAAGACCTTTGAGATCAAGTCCAACCATTAACCCAGGACTGCCAAGTTCATCACTAAAACATGTCGCCAAGCACTGTATCTATGTTTTTTTTAAACGCCTCCAGGGATGGTTCAGGGTGGCTTCACCACCTCCCTGGGAAGCCTGTTCCAATACTTGATCACTCTTTCAGTGAAGAACTTTTTTCCTAATATCCAGTCTAAGCTTCCCTATGCATAATTTGAGGCTTTCCTCTTGTCCTGTTGCTAGTTATCTGGAAGAAGAGACCTATCTCCACCTGCTTACAACCTCTTTCCAGGTAATTGTAGAGAGCAATAAAGGTCCCCCCCAAGCCTCCTTTTCTCCAGGCTAAACAACCCAGTTCCCTCAGCCACTCCTCATAAGACTTGTGCTCCCAACCCTTCATCAGCTTCATTGCCCTTCTCTGGACATGCTCCTCTACGTCCCTCTTGTAGTGAGGGGCCCAAAACTGAACACAGTATTTGAGGTGGGGCCTCACCAGTGCCGAGTACAGGGGGATGATTACTTCCCTTGTCCTGCTGGCCACACTGTTTCAGATACAAGCCAGGATGCTGTTGGCCTTCTTGGCCACCTGGACGCACTGCTGGCTCATGTTCCTCTGGCTGCACCAGCACCCCAAGGTCCTTTTCAGCCAGGCAGCTTTCCAGACACTCTTGCCCAAGCCTGTAGTGTTGTGTGGGGCTTTTGTGACCCAAAGCGCAGGACCCGGCACTTCTCCTTGTTGAACCTCACAAAATTGGCCTTGGCCCATTGGTCCAGCCTGCCAAGACCCCTCTGCAGAGCCTTCCTGCCCTCCCACCCAAACTGGTTTTGTCTGAAAACTTACTGAGGGTGCGTTCAATCCCCTCATCCAGATTGTCAATAAAGATATTAAACAGAACTGGCCACAATACTGAACCCTGGGGAACACCACTTGTGACCAGTCACCAGCCGGATGTAACTCCATTTAGCACCACTCTTTAGGCTCGGCCATCCAGCCAGCTTTTAACCCAGCATAGAGTATACTTGTCCAAAGCATCAGCAGCCAGTTTCTCCAGGAGAATGCTGTGGGAGATGATATCAAAGGCTTTATTAAGGTTCAAGTAGACAACATCCACAACTGTTCCCTCATCCACTAGGTGGGTCATCTTATTGTAGAAGGAGATCAAATTCATCAAGCAGGACTTGCCTTTCATAACCCCATGCTGGCTGGGCCTGACCCCCTCGTCATCCTGCATGTGTCAGGTGATGGCACACAGGATGATCTGCTCCATAACCTTCCCTGGCACTGAGGTCAGGCTGACAGTCCTGTAGTTCCCTGTATCCTCCTTCCTGCCCTTCTTGTAGATGGGTGTCACATTGGCTAACTTCCAGTCTTCTAGGACCTCCCCAGTTTTCTAGGACCATTGATAAATGATGGAGAGTGGCTCGGTGAGTTCCTCTGTCAGCTCCCTCAGTACCCTCAGATGGATCCCACCCAGCCCCATAGATTTGTGCACATCTACATGGAGTAGCAGGTCACTAACTGTTTCCTCCTGAACTGCGGGGACTTTGTACTATTCCTCCTCATCCCTTGTCTTTCAGCTCAGGGGGCTGAGTACTCAGAGAAAAGCCACTCTTGCTATTACAGACTGAGGCAAAGAAAGTATTAAGTACTTCATCCCTTTCCTCAGCCTTTGTGGCAATGTTCCCCGCTGCATCCAATAAAGGATGAAGATCATAATTTTGTTTCTAATGTATTTGTAAAAATATTTTTTATTATCTTTTATGGCGGTGACCAGTCTGAGTTCTAGCTGGGCTTTCACCTCTCTAATCTTTGCCCTACATAACCTCATGACATCCTTATAGTCCTCCAGAGTTGCCTGCCCCTTCTTCCAAAGGTAGTAAACTCTCCTTTTTTCCCTGAGTCCCAGCCAAAGCTCTCTGTTCAGCCAGGATGCTCTTCTCCCCCACCAGCTTGTCTTTTGGCACATGGGGATGGCCTGCTCCTGTACCTTTAAGACTTCCTTCCTGAAGAATGTACAGCCTTCCTGGACCCCTTGACCCCTCAGAACTATCTCCCAGGGGACTCTGTCAACCAGGCTCTTAAACAGGCCAAAGTCAGCCCTCTGGAAACCCAAAGTAGTGGTTCTGCTGACCCCCTTCCTTATTTCTCTGAGAATCAAAAACTCTTAACATCTCATGATTGCTATGCCAAAGACATCCTCTGACCACCACATCACCCACTAGTCCTTCCCTGTTTGTAAACAGCAGGTCCAGTGGGGCATGTCCCTTGGCTGGCTCACTGACAAGTTGTGTCAGGAAGTTAGCTTTCACACACTGCAGGAAGCTCCTAGATGATTTCCTCTCTGCTGTGCTGTATTTCCAGCGAATAACCAGTAGGTTGAAGTCCCCTATGAGAAAAAGGGCTAGTGATTTTGAGACTTCTCCCAGGTGCTTGTAGAATTTTTCATCTGTCTCTTTATCCTGGTTGGGTGGTCTATAACAGACTCACATCAGGATATCTGCCTTGTTGGCCCTCCCCCTGATTCTTACCCATAAACATTCAACCCTGCTGTCATCATCATTCAGCTCTAGGCAGAGCTACCCCACCACCTCTCTTTCCTTGCCTAACTCTTCTGAAGAGTTTGTAGCCACGCATTGCAGCACTCGCAATGTCATGCGAGTTATCCCACCATGTTTCTGTGATGGCAACTATGTCATAGTCTTCCTGCTGCATGATGGCTTCCAGCTTCTCCTGTTTGTTGCCCATGCTGTGTGCATTGGTATACTTCAGCAGTGCTATCGATCTCACCTCCAACCCTGAGAGAATTTTTTTGAGACTGCCCTGGCCTATCACTCCTTCTCCTGTACCACTTGTTCTTACAACTCAGACTTAACACCTTAAGATTACATTTGCCTTTTCTGAACTTCTTGAGGTTTCTGTCAGCCCATTTTTGCAGCCTGTTGAGGTAGGTGCCTCTGACTGACAGCCATACTCCCAGCCTCCACAGCAGCCTCCACCATGAGCCCTGCCCCCAGTTTGGTGTCATCCAGAATGTGGATAAAGGTTCATCCCATCCTATCACTCAGATTGTTAATGAAGACAGTAAAGAGCACAGGCCTCAGTATCAGTCCCTGAAGAATGCCACTACTAACAATCTACCAAATAGTCTTCAAAATACTGACCATTATGAGCCTAGCCATGCAGATAGTTTTTGACCCACCATGCAATCTTTCCTTGCAGTCTATATCTTTCCAATTTGTCTACAGTGGCACTGTGGAGACAGTGCCAAGGACTATGTTTTATGTTGAAATAGATGACATCCACTTCTTTCCCCTTATCTACCAAGCCAGTCATCTCAATGTAAAAGATAATCCAGTTGTTCAGTCACAATTTGCCTTTGGTAAATACTATCATGTTGTTTCACTGTTCTGTTCTTCATGCACTTGGCAATGTGTGCTGGGAAGCTTTGATCCACAATGTCTCTAGGGGCTGCCATTAGTCCGATTGACTTGTAGTTTCCCAGACCTTTCTCCATGTCATTGATCTCCACAATTCTTTAAAAAAGACAGAGACCACCCCCACAGTAAGACTGGCCTGCTCTCCCAGGAACATGCGATGCCCAGCTGGACCCACGGCTATGTACATGCCCAGTCCACAAAACTGGTTTATAGTCTGATTTACTTCTGCCATGGATAGGACCTCACTCTACCAGACACTGCTGACAGCCACAGATATTTGGGAGGCCTGGGAGAGGACTAAGCAAAGCTACATTGAGCTAAGGCAAAGAAGGCATCGAGCAACTGAACCTTTCTCATGTCCTTTGTCACTAGCTCTCCTGCATCCTTCAGCGGGCCCACACCATCTTTTGATCAGCTGTGGCTTGTTAGGCAGGAGAAGGTCA